>NW_022992053.1:490706-630706 GCF_902827175.1 Gymnodraco acuticeps | reverse complement strand
CAAACGGAGCTCCTTACCTCCGAGGCCGATGGCGAGAGCCAGAGTGAGCAGCAGGACGAGGCCGGCAGCGAGCAGCAGCTCCAGCCGGTGAGCCAGCAGTCTGCTCCTCCAGCCTGGCTTCAGATCATCCTCTAGTGAGACACAACAGGTCATCTACCCTTTCACAGTGATTCAATATGAGCTGCACGCAGTTCAATCACCAAGGAATGATTAATTTTTTGTAAGTGACTTTTCTGTTTTCTGACATGACCAAAAGCAACATGTAAAACATGCTTTACAGGACCAAATGGTGTAAACACGTGTCAATATGTGTAGTGTAAATGCAACCTCAATACAAAGGTGCAGCTCATTTCCTGGTTTCTGTTTCTTTGGATTTAGTCAAATAAAGATCATAGTGTGATCACGTGCAGCTCCTGGTGAGTGTCACACTGAACATTAGAGTTTTAGCAGTTTCGGCAAATCTTGTGTATTCCTGACCTAGTGTTAGTTAATGAGAAGGATTTTTAAATATCTGATTACTCTTAACCTATAATGTATGGCCCCAATAAATCAGACGTCGCACTATTACACCTAGTCAAATTCCTCGTAGGTGTGACCCTACCTGGTAATAAACCCGATTCTGATTCTGATTATCCTCCAAACACTGTGTCCGACACATCTTCTCACATTTCAAGCAGATCCTGTAACTAGCTGTGTGCAGTCCTCAGAATAAGAATGCCTTTATTGGTCCCACAGGGAACTTCTCCATATCTATACTTTCATGCTGAGACATGAAGAGTGTGAGGGGCTCACCGTGCATAAATGGCTGCACCTTGGTGATTGGCATGATGGGGCTGGGTGCAGCTGGAGGTTGGGTGTCTTCAGGTTTTGCAGAACTGTTCTCCGTTTGGGAGGACAGAGACAAAGCTGCCCAGGGGGCTGACGTTCAGTGTGTTGGGGGTCTCAACGGTGGGGAGGTCTTCCTCCGTCACTGAAACCACCTCTATCCTGGAGGGGTCCGGTTGCTCAGGTGCCACTGTCTTAAGTTCCTTAGTAGGGGCAATAAAGAGGAAAATAATCCCTTAAATGACAATACATTTAGCTGAAGCTTTTTATCCAAAGCGATAAAACAATAAAACCACCATAATGATTCAAACTAAGGACAACAAGAACCGTGCTGACATGTTTACTTCAACAAGCAATACCATTGTAAGTTTAATGTCGGGGATGTTGGGGGATGTTGGGGATGTTGGGATGTTGGGGATGTTGGGGATGTTGGAGATGTTGGGGATGTTGGAGATGTTGGGGATGTTGGGATGTTGGGGATGTTGGAGATGTTGGGGATGTCGGGGATGTCGGGGATGTTGGAAATGTTGGAGATGTTGGAGATGTTGGGGATGTTGGGGATGTTGGGGATGTTGGAGATGTTGGGGATGTTGGGGATGTTGGAGATGTTGGGGATGTTGGAGATGTTGGGGATGTTGGGGATGTTGGGGATGTTGGGGATGTTGGGGATGTTGGGGATGTTGGGGATGTTGGAGATGTTGGGGATGTCGGGGATGTCGGGGATGTCGGAAATGTCGGAGATGTCGGAGATGTCGGGGATTTCGGGGATGTTGGGGATGTTGGGGATGTTGGAAATGTTGGAGATGTTGGGGATTTTGGGGATGTTGGGGATGTTGGGGATGTTGGGGATGTTGCTGATGTTGGGGATGTTGCGGATGTTGCTGATGTTGCTGATGTTGGGGATGTCGGGGATGTCGGGGATGTCGCGGATGTCGGAGATGTCGGAGATGTCGGGGATGTCGGGGATGTTGCTGATGTTGGAGATGTTGGGGATGTTGGGGATGTTGCGGATGTTGGGGATGTTGGAGATGTTGGGGATGTTGCTGATGTTGGGGATGTTGCGGATGTTGCTGATGTTGGGGATGTTGCGGATGTTGCTGATGTTGGGGACGTTGGGGACGTTGGGGACGTCGGGGACGTCGGGGATGTCGCGGATGTCGCGGATGTCGGGGATGTTGCGGATGTTGCTGATGTTGGGGATGTTGCGGATGTTGCTGATGTTGGGGACGTTGGGGACGTTGGGGACGTCGGGGACGTCGCGGATGTCGCGGATGTCGGGGATGTCGGGGATGTTGCTGATGTTGGAGATGTTGGGGATGTTGGAGATGTTGGGGATGTTGGGGATGTTGGAGATGTTGGGGATGTTGGGGATGTTGGGGATGTTGGGGATGTTGGAGATGTTGGAGATGTCGGGGATGTCGGGGATGTCGGGGATGTCGGGGATGTCGGAGATGTCGGAGATGTCGGAGATGTCGGAGATGTCGGGGATGTCGGGGATGTCGGGGATGTCGCGGATGTCGGGGATGTCGGGGATGTCGGAGATGTCGGGGATGTCGGGGATGTCGGAGATGTCGGGGATGTCGGGGATGTCGAAGATGTCGGGATGTCGGGGATGTCGGGGATGTCGGGGATGTCGGGGATGTCGGGGATGTCGGAGATGTCGGGGATGTCGGGGATGTCGGGGATGTCGGGGATGTCGGGGATGTCGGAGATGTCGGGGATGTCGCGGATGTCGGGGATGTCGGGGATGTCGGAGATGTCGGAGATGTCGGGGATGTCGGAGATGTCGGGGATGTCGGAGATGTCGGAGATGTCGGGGATTTTGGGGATGTTGGGGATGTTGGGGATGTTGGAGATGTTGGAGATGTTGGGGATTTTGGGGATGTTGGGGATGTTGCTGATGTTGGGGATGTTGCGGATGTTGCTGATGTTGGGGATGTTGCGGATGTTGCTGATGTTGCTGATGTTGGGGATGTCGGGGATGTCGGGGATGTCGCGGATGTCGGAGATGTCGGAGATGTCGGAGATGTCGGGGATGTTGCTGATGTTGGAGATGTTGGGGATGTTGGGGATGTTGCGGATGTTGGGGATGTTGGAGATGTTGGGGATGTTGCTGATGTTGGGGATGTTGCGGATGTTGCTGATGTTGGGGATGTTGCGGATGTTGCTGATGTTGGGGACGTTGGGGACGTTGGGGATGTCGGGGATGTCGGGGATGTCGCGGATGTTGCGGATGTCGGGGATGTCGGGGATGTTGCTGATGTTGGAGATGTTGGAGATGTTGGAGATGTTGGGGATGTCGGGGATGTCGGGGATGTTGCGGATGTTGGGGATGTCGGGGATGTCGGGGATGTCGGGGATGTCGGGGATGTCGGAGATGTCGGGGATGTCGGGGATGTCGGGGATGTCGGGGATGTCGGGGATGTCGGAGATGTCGGGGATGTCGCGGATGTCGGGGATGTCGGGGATGTCGGAGATGTCGGAGATGTCGGGGATGTCGGAGATGTCGGGGATGTCGGAGATGTCGGAGATGTCGGGGATTTTGGGGATGTTGGGGATGTTGGGGATGTTGGAGATGTTGGAGATGTTGGGGATTTTGGGGATGTTGGGGATGTTGCTGATGTTGGGGATGTTGCGGATGTTGCTGATGTTGGGGATGTTGCGGATGTTGCTGATGTTGCTGATGTTGGGGATGTCGGGGATGTCGGGGATGTCGCGGATGTCGGAGATGTCGGAGATGTCGGAGATGTCGGGGATGTTGCTGATGTCGGGGATGTTGCTGATGTTGGAGATGTTGGGGATGTTGGGGATGTTGCGGATGTTGGGGATGTTGGAGATGTTGGGGATGTTGCTGATGTTGGGGATGTTGCGGATGTTGCTGATGTTGGGGATGTTGCGGATGTTGCTGATGTTGGGGACGTTGGGGACGTTGGGGATGTCGGGGATGTCGGGGATGTCGCGGATGTTGCGGATGTCGGGGATGTCGGGGATGTTGCTGATGTTGGAGATGTTGGAGATGTTGGAGATGTTGGGGATGTCGGGGATGTCGGGGATGTTGCGGATGTTGGGGATGTCGGGGATGTCGGAGATGTTGGGGATGTCGGGGATGTCGGGGATGTCGGGGATGTTGCGGATGTTGGGGATGTTGGGGATGTTGGAGATGTTGGGGATGTTGGGGATGTTGGGGATGTTGGGGATGTTGGGGATGTTGGGGATGTTGGGGATGTTGGAGATGTCGGGGATGTCGGGGATGTCGGAGATGTCGGGGATGTCGGGGATGTCGGGGATGTCGCGGATGTCGGGGATGTTGGGGATGTTGGAGATGTTGGGGATGTTGGGGATGTTGGGGATGTTGGGGATGTCGGAGATGTCGGGGATGTCGGGGATGTCGGAGATGTCGGGGATGTCGGAGATGTCGGGGATGTCGGAGATGTCGGAGATGTCGGGGATTTTGGGGATGTTGGGGATGTTGGGGATGTTGGAGATGTTGGAGATGTTGGGGATTTTGGGGATGTTGGGGATGTTGGGGATGTTGGAGATGTTGCTGATGTTGGGGATGTCGGGGATGTCGGGGATGTCGCGGATGTCGGAGATGTCGGAGATGTCGGAGATGTCGGGGATGTCGCGGATGTCGGGGATGTCGGGGATGTCGGAGATGTCGGAGATGTCGGGGATGTCGGGGATGTCGGGGATGTCGGAGATGTCGGAGATGTCGGGGATTTTGGGGATGTTGGGGATGTTGGGGATGTTGGAGATGTTGGAGATGTTGGGGATTTTGGGGATGTTGGGGATGTTGGGGATGTTGGGGATGTTGCTGATGTTGGGGATGTTGCGGATGTTGCTGATGTTGCTGATGTTGGGGATGTCGGGGATGTCGGGGATGTCGCGGATGTCGGAGATGTCGGAGATGTCGGAGATGTCGGGGATGTTGCTGATGTTGGAGATGTTGGGGATGTTGGGGATGTTGCGGATGTTGGGGATGTTGGAGATGTTGGGGATGTTGCTGATGTTGGGGATGTTGCGGATGTTGCTGATGTTGGGGATGTTGCGGATGTTGCTGATGTTGGGGACGTTGGGGACGTTGGGGATGTCGGGGATGTCGCGGATGTCGCGGATGTCGGGGATGTCGGGGATGTTGCTGATGTTGGAGATGTTGGGGATGTTGGAGATGTTGGGGATGTTGGGGGATGTTGGAGATGTTGGGGATGTTGGGGATGTTGGGGATGTTGGGGATGTTGGAGATGTTGGAGATGTCGGGGATGTCGGGGATGTCGGGGATGTCGGGGATGTCGGAGATGTCGGAGATGTCGGAGATGTCGGAGATGTCGGGGATGTCGGGGATGTCGGGGATGTCGCGGATGTCGGGGATGTCGGGGATGTCGGAGATGTCGGGGATGTCGGGGATGTCGGAGATGTCGGGGATGTCGGGGATGTCGAAGATGTCGGGATGTCGGGGATGTCGGGGATGTCGGGGATGTCGGGGATGTCGGGGATGTCGGAGATGTCGGGGATGTCGGGGATGTCGGGGATGTCGGGGATGTCGGAGATGTCGGGGATGTCGCGGATGTCGGGGATGTCGGGGATGTCGGAGATGTCGGAGATGTCGGGGATGTCGGAGATGTCGGGGATGTCGGAGATGTCGGAGATGTCGGGGATTTTGGGGATGTTGGGGATGTTGGGGATGTTGGAGATGTTGGAGATGTTGGGGATGTTGGGGATGTTGGGGATGTTGCTGATGTTGGGGATGTTGCGGATGTTGCTGATGTTGGGGATGTTGCGGATGTTGCTGATGTTGCTGATGTTGGGGATGTCGGGGATGTCGGGGATGTCGCGGATGTCGGAGATGTCGGAGATGTCGGAGATGTTGGGGATGTTGCTGATGTTGGAGATGTTGGGGATGTTGGGGATGTTGCGGATGTTGGGGATGTTGGAGATGTTGGGGATGTTGCTGATGTTGGGGATGTTGCGGATGTTGCTGATGTTGGGGATGTTGCGGATGTTGCTGATGTTGGGGACGTTGGGGACGTTGGGGACGTCGGGGATGTCGGGGATGTTGCGGATGTTGCGGATGTCGGGGATGTCGGGGATGTTGCTGATGTTGGAGATGTTGGAGATGTTGGAGATGTTGGGGATGTCGGGGATGTCGGGGATGTTGCGGATGTTGGGGATGTCGGGGATGTTGGAGATGTTGGGGATGTCGGGGATGTCGGGGATGTCGGGGATGTTGCGGATGTTGGGGATGTTGGGGATGTTGGAGATGTTGGGGATGTTGGGGATGTTGGGGATGTTGGGGATGTTGGGGATGTTGGGGATGTTGGGGATGTTGGAGATGTCGGGGATGTCGGGGATGTCGGAGATGTCGGGGATGTCGGGGATGTCGGGGATGTCGCGGATGTCGGGGATGTTGGGGATGTTGGAGATGTTGGGGATGTTGGGGATGTTGGGGATGTTGGGGATGTTGGGGATGTTGGAGATGTCGGGGATGTCGGGGATGTCGGAGATGTCGGGGATGTCGGGGATGTCGGAGATGTCGGGGATGTTGGGGATGTTGGGGATGTTGGGGATGTTGGGGATGTTGGGGATGTTGGAGATGTTGGGGATGTTGGGGATGTTGGAGATGTCGGGGATGTCGGGGATGTTGCGGATGTTGGGGATGTCGGGGATGTTGGAGATGTCGGGGATGTCGGGGATGTCGGGGATGTTGCGGATGTTGGGGATGTTGGGGATGTTGCGGATGTTGCTGATGTTGCGGATGTTGCTGATGTTGCTGATGTTGCGGATGTTGCTGATGTTGCGGATGTTGCTGATGTTGGGGATGTTGGGGATGTTGCTGATGTTGGAGATGTTGGAGATGTTGGGGATGTTGCGGATGTTGCTGATGTTGGGGATGTTGCGGATGTTGCTGATGTTGGGGATGTTGGAGATGTTGGGGATGTTGGAGATGTTGCTGATGTTGGAGATGTTGGAGATGTCGGGGATGTTGGGGATGTTGGGGATGTTGGGGATGTTGCTGATGTTGGGGATGTTGGGGATGTTGGGGATGTTGCGGATGTTGCTGATGTTGGGGATGTTGGAGATGTTGGGGATGTTGGGGATGTTGGAGATGTTGGAGATGTTGCGGATGTTGCTGATGTTGGGGATGTTGCTGATGTTGCGGATGTTGCTGATGTTGGGGATGTTGGAGATGTTGGGGATGTTGGAGATGTTGGAGATGTCGGGGATGTCGGGGATGTCGGGGATGTTGGGGATGTTGGAGATGTTGGAGATGTTGGAGATGTCGGGGATGTCGGGGATGTCGGGGATGTCGGGGATGTCGGGGATGTTGGGGATGTTGGAGATGTTGGAGATGTTGGGGATGTTGGGGATGTTGCTGATGTTGGGGATGTTGCTGATGTTGGAGATGTTGGAGATGTTGGGGATGTTGCGGATGTTGCTGATGTTGGGGATGTTGGAGATGTTGGGGATGTTGCTGATGTTGGAGATGTTGGGGATGTTGGAGATGTTGGGGATGTTGCTGATGTTGGGGATGTTGGAGATGTTGGGGATGTTGGGGATGTTGGAGATGTTGGGGATGTTGGAGATGTTGGGGATGTTGGAGATGTTGGGGATGTTGGGGATGTTGGAGATGTTGGAGATGTTGGGGATGTTGGAGATGTTGGAGATGTTGGGGATGTTGGAGATGTTGCTGATGTTGGGATGTTGCTGATGTTGGGGATGTTGCGGATGTTGCTGATGTTGGGGATGTTGGAGATGTTGGGGATGTTGCTGATGTTGGAGATGTTGCTGATGTTGGGGATGTTGGAGATGTTGGGGATGTTGGGGATGTTGGAGATGTTGGGGATGTTGGAGATGTTGGGGATGTTGGAGATGTTGGGGATGTTGCTGATGTTGGGGATGTTGGAGATGTTGGGGATGTTGGGGATGTTGGAGATGTTGGGGATGTTGGAGATGTTGGGGATGTTGGAGATGTTGGGGATGTTGGGGATGTTGGAGATGTTGGGGATGTTGGAGATGTTGGGATGTTGGGGATGTTGGAGATGTTGCGGATGTTGGGGATGTTGGAGATGTTGGGGATGTTGGAGATGTTGGAGATGTTGGAGATGTTGGAGATGTTGGAGATGTTGGGGATGTTGGGGATGTTGGAGATGTTGGGGATGTTGGGGATGTTGGAGATGTTGGGGATGTTGGGGATGTTGGAGATGTTGGGGATGTTGGGATGTTGGAGATGTTGGGGATGTTGGAGATGTTGGAGATGTTGGGGATGTTGGAGATGTTGGGGATGTTGGGGATGTTGGAGATGTTGTGGATGTTGGGGATGTTGGAGATGTTGGGGATGTTGGAGATGTTGGAGATGTTGGAGATGTTGGAGATGTTGGGGATGTTGGGGATGTTGGGGATGTTGGAGATGTTGGAGATGTTGGAGATGTTGGGGATGTTGGGGATGTTGGGGATGTTGCTGATGTTGGAGATGTTGGAGATGTTGGGGATGTTGGGGATGTTGGGGATGTTGCGGATGTTGCTGATGTTGGAGATGTTGGAGATGTTGGGGATGTTGGGGATGTTGGGGATGTTGGAGATGTTGGGGATTTTGGGGATGTCGGAGTTGTTGGAGATGTTGGGGATGTTTGGGATGTTGGGGATGTTGGGGATGTCGGAGATGTTGGAGATGTTGGAGATGTTTGGGATGTTGGGGATGTTGGGGATGTCGGAGATGTTGGAGATGTTGGAGATGTTTGGGATGTTGGGGATGTTGGGGATGTCGGAGATGTTGGAGATGTTGGGGATGTTTGGGATGTTGCTGATGTTGGGGATGTCGGAGATGTTGGAGATGTTGGAGATGTTTGGGATGTTGGGGATGTTGGGGATATCGGAGATGTTGGAGATGTTGGGGATGTTTGGGATGTTGCTGATGTTGGGGATGTTGGGGATGTTGGAGATGTTGCGGATGTTGCTGATGTTGGGGATGTTGCTGATGTTGGGGATGTTGCTGATGTTGCTGATGTTGGGGATGTTGCTGATGTTGGGGATGTTGCTGATGTTGGGGATGTTGCTGATGTTGGGGATGTTGGGGATGTTGGAGATGTTGGGGATGTCGGAGATGTTGGGGATGTCGGAGATGTTGGAGATGTGCTGTGCTCTGCTTCTTGAATCGAGTGCATTGGAAGGTGGATGCAGACGTTACAGTAATCCAGCTAAACTTGCAGGTTCCCTCGTACAATGCTAAATATTTGCTGCAGTTTAAAATAAGGACTCTGACGTTTGTTGTGCATTTTGGGAAAAAAATATAGAAGTTAAGAATCTGTGTGACATATGGCAGACCCTCACCTATTTAAGGGTTTTCACACACACACACACACACACACACACACACACACACGCACGCACGCACGCACGCACGCACGCACGCACGCACGCACGCACGCACGCACGCACGCACGCACGCACGCACGCACGCACGCACGCACGCACGCACGCACGCACGCACGCACGCACGCACGCACGCACGCACGCACGCACGCACGCACGCACGCACGCACTCACACACCACACACACACACACACACACACACACACACACACACACACACACACACACACACACACAGTTACCATCTCCTTCCCTCAACCTCCTAGGCCTGACAACACGTCTCACTCGCCTCACTGTGCTTCACATATTCACCCTGACACATTGATTACTCTGACTAATGTCTTGATAAATGATTGAATGATTCAGTCAATGAAATGTCATAATACTAGCTCACATCAGAATGTCTAGTTTGGTTGAACCAACTTCCCAAAATATTCAATACATTCTTGATAACATTACACAAAGACCTTTATGTATATCAGTTCATGTTCCAGCACTCGTTTCACAGGCGATATTTGTCCACTTACTGTTGGGGGAGTCGATGTGTCATCAGCGGCGTTGGCAGCTGGATCTGCAGGAAAGAGATGAGAATAGAGGGATGAATGCATGAGACATTGATGGAGGAAAGAGAGAGAACATGAAAGAGAGAGAAGAAGACACGATGAAGAAGAAGAAACAGGAAGCCTCAACAAAACTTTGGTTGAGTTCTCTTCCTGGGTAGGTCCAACGTACTGATCTCCTCAAAGCCTTTCGTCATGGTGCCATTGTGCACACTCAGCGGCGCTTTGTCTAAGACCATGTCCCCTCAACTCCCTTTATCCCCCCGTTTTCCTGCCTTCTTCCTCCTCTCTCCGTCCTAATGGCTGCCTTCCTGCTGTGCCTATGCTTTGATAGAAAGAGACACCTGAGCAGGTGAGTGCTGCTGGGGATCAGGTGACCCTACACCTCCCACTCTGGGGGTAGGGTGACATGCTCACGTGTCATTAAAGTGTCCTGGGAGTGTGTGAGGAGGCAGGTGGAGGAGGGGGGGGGGCTGCTGGGCAGACAACCTCCAGTGGCTTCACTGTCCAGCTGCCATACACATGCACTATAAGTTCATATCTGTTTACCCAGCCCCACATGTACTTCTGATTTTATGTGACAATTAAAATTAGCTGCTATATGAATTTATAAAGCCTCCAGACGTTTCCTCATAGGACCAAGCACCGAACCTGGGGGGACAGAGCCTTCTCCGTCGCTGCCCCCTCCCTCTGGAGCTCACTCCCCGATCTCACCATGTTCAAATCACAAATCAAAACTCACCTCTTCAGAACTGCTTTTAATCTGTAATTAATGTTGTGTTTTATATATTTTAAGTGTGTTGTTTTAATTATGTTTTTATGAATTGTAACTCTGTTAAATCCAGAAATAAATAAAAAGTATTATTATTGTTATCATTATTGTTGTTATTATTATTATTATTCAATACAAGTTTAGCCGAGTTGATTTAAAGCAGTGTAAACTTCCATTTTCAGAGGGACTATTTCTTGAATAGAACGTAGTTCCTACACAAACTGTTTGTGGATTGTTTCTGTAACAACTTTCTGTAGAGTTTTTAAATTCTGTGAGCAATTCCATTTGCCTCCATTGCAGGGTCGACAGAAATATCAGAGCTTAAAACCTTGCTGGTGCTGCAGAATGTTGTGTTAGCCATGCTGGTTAAGTGTGCCTTGAATTCTGAATACATCACCAACAGTGTCACCAGGAAATCCCCCCACACCATCACACCTCCTCCTCCATGCTTCACGGTGGAACCACACATGCAGAACCCATCCGCTCACCTTCTCTGCGTCTCACAAAGACACGGCGGTTAGAACCAAAAATCTCAAATGTGGACTCATCAGACCAAAGTACAGATTTCCACTGTCTAATGTCCAATCCTTGTGTTTCTGGGCCCAAACAATTATCTTCTTCTTGTTGTTCATCCTCAGTAGTGGACCTTTGCAGCGACTGGACCATGAAGGCCTGATTCACGCAGGCAAAAGGGGGCTACTTTGAAGAATCTAAAATGAAAATCATATTCTGGATTTTTTAACACTTTTTTGTTAACTAGATAATTTCCTATGGGTTCTTTCATAGTTTTGAGGTCTTCAGTATTAATCTACAAAGTAGATAAACATTTAAATAAACAAAAACCATTGAATGAGAAGGTGTGTCCACACTTTTGACTCATACTTTATATATATACACTTAGCGAGCTTCTTCAGAATGACTGAAGTTTTTTTATTTCCAATCATCCAATACAATCTGATACAGACTACTTAAACACAATATGATTATACAAATATATATATTTCATTTATCATCACTGTCTGCAATGCATTATAAAACACAAATAAATAAACAAATACTTCAGAAACAAAATGTTCATGATAAATAATGTGCAGATTTACTATGGTCGAAACCGATGCTGTATAAAAGCTGCCACTGTCGCTTTACCATCCATCAATACCATTCTTATTATTGCTACAAATGATTTTGTGCGAACAATGCTTCACTCATTTGCAACCCAACTCAGCACATTTAGTGGACAGCTTCACAGAGTTCCCTGTCCACATCACACACAGTCATAGATCCTCCTCATACAGAAATACTGATCAGCAGTAAAGGAGTGAGGCAGTCACGCTCCTTTAAAAGGTGTCAGTTCTGCACTCTTGCGCTTCAGAAGACTCATCCTGTGCATTCAATCGCCTGACTCCTGTTCAGTGCCAGCAGCAGTGAAGGTGCTGCTCAGACGGTCAGGTCTCGGCGGGCAGAGAGGTTGCAGTGTGAGGGTCTCAGTTCACTGTTCGTTCCTACAGGAAATATGTATCACACTCATTGTGTCTCTTGGATGTGGAACTAGTTTTACTTTTTGCATGTTGCAGTCTTAAGCCCAGCTGCCATGTGGAATTTCTACACTGTTGCTTTTTTCACCAGCTGAAGATACAATGTTGGCAACCATATTCCTAATTTGCCCCCAACTGAGAGGAAACTGGGCCCTGATCAGCCTGTTCTCCGGGGTAGAAAGTGGGTGCAGGACTGGTGGCGGCCCACACTGTTGCCCCTCCGGAGCGCTCCTTTATGGGAAAGAGCCAGGTAGATGTCAGGGTGAGAGAGGGAGGAGTAGGTGTTGTAGTGATTCTCCTCCAGGTTCTCCTTTAACAGGCACTCGTCAGAAAACTTCTCCTGCAAAAGAGAAGTCAAAGATACATTTCATATATCTGATTGTATGCAGCCCTGTCATATATTAGAGTGGGGAAAGTCTAAATGGATTCCTATGTAACAGACTTGGTTCTGCATCACATTGTAATGTGAGATGTGTGAGTGTGCGGTGGGCTACATACCGCTCCATACGGCAGCCCCTCTGCACTCAAGCAGAGGTACAGGCCGCTCTTCACGCCTCTGACCCCCACCACTCCATGTTTCATCGCAAACACCTTCAGCCAACCTTGAGGAGACGGAGAAATGAGGGATGGATGCATCACAGATAGTCTTCACATAAGCACTCAGTCTCAAATATGAATGTATAAACAAGCAGTCTGCCAACATTATATAGAAAGCAGCTTTTAACAGTTGTCACTTTGACACATGGCAGTGGTTAACTCACAATGCTCGGTGGGTTTGTGGACCCCTCCAACAGAGCCACTGGGCAGAATCTGGAGATGGTAGCCAATCCCAACACGGCAGTAGAGCAGCTGCTGTTTGACCCCTCCTCTCATTGGATGAGGGCCAGAACCTGTGTACAGGTGATTGGTTAAATCACATACTGTATAGTTTCTTCCAGGAGGATTGGTTCTCTTTTGACAAAGAGTCTGTATTTGTTATTATGCAATAATGACATCTTGCAGTGTGGTTGCAAAACATTTGAGGGAATTCCCTTCAGTTCCAGTCAACTGCACACAAAGTGCTGCAGCTGCTTCGAGTACAGCAATACAACACTCACGTTCTGTTATTGTCATCATTCTAGAATCTGGAACATCCTGGCTGGGAGAGTTCTGGTTCTCGTTCTGAATCCAGCTCAGGCTAACATTAGCATTGAATAGCCTGAGTTAGACAGATCAAGTGAGTATCTTCATATTTACAATCTTCTTTTAGTGACATTTCTTCAGTTTGTACAGTGTTGCTGATAGAGGGACATTCGCTGGCATTTGCTAATGAAACCAAACCCCAGACTGAACCCTACACATAATAGCTTCATCTAATTCCTAGAATGCATTCTTATAAAGAATCAGTTGAATGAAGCAAAATGTGTCAAAATGTTATCAACACAAAAATGTCTGCGTCAGACTTTTGTCACAGTTATATCAAAGAACCTGTCACAGTGCTGATGTGTCAGTGGTGTTGAGTACATTTACGACATCATTTACTTGATGTACATTTTACGTACTTCTACCCCACTGGAATTCAGAGTTAAATATTGTACTTTTACTTCACTAAATATATGTAGTACCTTAAGTTACTTTGCAGATATAGATTAATAATAACCAATATGATCAACACTTAAATAAGATAAGTACGATTGTGAAATGGACCAATTTGAAGAATGAGTACTTTTACTTTTGGTACTTTAAGTATACTTCCATGCCAATACTTTTGCACTTTTATTTGAGTATCCTTTTGAATGCAGGACTTTTACTTGTAACAGAGTATTACTACATTGTGGTACTTCTACTTTTACTTAAGATCTTCCAGCTCACACGGGTAATCGCCTTTTAGCACATCAAGGTAACTTCTGTTGAATGATGATTTTCCTCCTAAACTAAAGCTAAAGAGTTTCTCAGGTGACTCTTACCTTTCCCTTTCAGCAGGGTGTCCCTCATGTGCAGCCTCCACAGGCCTCGGAGGCGGGTGCTGGGGTCCTCAGGTGAGCCCGCCACTTCCTGTTTCTCTGCGCCCACACCGAACATGAGGAGCAGCTGGAAGCCGGGCAGCAGCATCAGCAAGGAGACATTCATATTGAAACACATCAGACAGACAGATCGAGCCACTCTGTCCTACACACAGACATGTCCACTTGGGGGGGGGGGGGGGGGGGTAGTCCTGGGGTTAGTGTCTGTCTAACAGCTCCAGGCCAGCCTCCTCTTCCTCTCCTGTTTAACTCTGAAAGCACTTGAGCTGCACTGCCGTCTCTGCTCATTCCCTCCACACACACTTCCTGCTTTTATCTCCTCACCGCCTCTTTCTACCCTCAGCCACTGACTGACAGTGACACAGTGAGATACTCACCTTTATCAGTGCCATATCAGAAATCCTGCTAGCAACAGCCGTAACATGTGATGTTCTCTGAAGCTGCGGCACAGAGCAGCTTGTATTTCACTAACACCACATCTCTGCCTGAACGTTATAGTTTTGCTTTAACCACTTAAGGATGGAGGAAAGTTCAGTCATGTAAACGTATGCCCAATTGTAGCCTGCGTACATGAACATGTTTACATGTTTTTATGTTGCCCAATCAGGCCTCTGACGGCGAAGAGACATGCAAACTGTTTGTCCCGTATCACAATCGCTGAGATAGCAGAGCACAGAGCTGATAGAGGCAGCAGGGAAGAACTGCACTCATGATTCACACAAATACCAGTTCAAGATGAAAAGGTGGACTCAACTTAGTCACAGGTTTCTAGCCGTACAATCACACCACGTGGCCAAAGATACTGCCCTGTATGTGGATTCTGATCACAAATATTCATGTTGAACTGTGTGCAGGAGTCCTGAAACCTGGACATGAGTCAGCATTCTACCGTGTCTTCTCGTATCAAAGTCAATGGTTTTCTGAGTGTGTTTTTGGTTTTCAGCCTGAAATAAGGGCTGTGGTTAACACAAGCTTTTCCTGTTCTGTTATATGACATACAATATGTCAGTAAATACCCCACTGGTGAGTGTCAGAAGCTTCTTTGGGTCATCAAATCAAAAGTGTCTGAACATCCTCACGTGGCAACATTAGCCGTCTTTAGATTGGCAGTGGCTATGGCTCTGGTGCTGATCTGCAAATCAGGGGGTCAGCAGCCCGATCCCACTTCCTAACAACATGGGCAAGACACTCAACCCCACAATGCTCCCATAGGCTTTGACTGTATGTAAATTGCTTTGGATTAAAAAGTCAGTTAAATAATGGAAGTAAACATAATAATAAATATCTTAATAATATTACTTCTGGAGATTTCATTTATGCCTTAAAATCATAAAGTGGTGTTAATATGTAGAGATTATCCTGCTGAACAAAATGTGTATATGCCAACAATCTTATTTTATATTCTGAAATCCAATGGGAAAGTCCTCTCTCTTTTAATGGAGGGAGCCCCTGCTAGCTTACCTCCGGGTCGGCCTACAGCACCCGCAGTGGCGTTTTTATATGTACAAAAGTGGTGGGGCACAAAAAACTTAGATGTCTATAAGCTAAGCTTCTGCAGTGAGGTTCATGGCTGGTGAGGCACTGGCACTGACTCTTCAGGTTTACAAATATTATATTTTGACCTAAATCAAAATATAATATTATTTTCAAAAGCTTTTTTTTGTCTGATGCTTCAATTAATTTTAAACAGACAGTTCAACAAAAGGATACCCAAAAAATGTAATTGTATCATTTAAATATTGAATTGTTCTCTCTTAGTAAGATCCCATTTTCAATCAAATTGCAGTCTTACCTTGACTTGAAGATGAAGTCCATTTGCCTATCCTTCTGGACAAAAATCTCTATTACTTTTTTGTAAAAGTCCTCCTTATGTTCTTGTAGTTTCAAAAGTCTATCATAAATCTGATCTAATCAATAGATTTATGATTCGAAAATTATAAAAGTAGGGTAGACATGTGGATATTATCCGGCTGAACAAAACGTGCATTTATCTAACAGGTTTGTTTCCCACAGATCTTATTTGGAGCTATTTTCTAAAATCCTATGGAGAAATCTCATTGCTTTTTTGTGAAGGGAAGCCATGCGCAGCTTACTTCCGGGTTTTAGGACGCGTCACTGCAGCTCTCTCGTCTCCTCTTCACACACCACACTTTTCGCGGCACACGTACTTACAGCCAATCAGCTCTGAATGATGTGAGATGACGTATGGTGGGGATGGCAGCTCTATGCCCCTATGGTCATTATTTTTTTGCCACACACATTAAATAGGAAAATAATCTGAGCATGCGCAGTGTAGTTTTTACAGTCACCGTTCACTTAGACAGTGAGAGGGAGGGGCAGGATCGGGTTTTGTCCCACATGGCTCTAAACAGCTCAATAGGCACACACTGTAGACACTAATTAGAAGAACACAGACTAAAACAGCAATGTACAGACGAATCAGATGATTAAACATGATCTTAAAATATATTTTATATATTTTTTCATTTTTTTTTTGCATTTTGTTGTAATCATTATTTGTAATACTTTCTGCTGACACTAGGTGGGGCTGTGCCCCACCTGCCCCTAATGACCAGTCGCCACTGAGCACCCGTCACCACTGCACCACTCTAACGCTCAGGACTGTGAGTTCTTCCACACCTCACTGGCAGAGCATTTTCAGCATGGAGCTGGCTCTGTGCTCTCCTGTCATGTTGAGACAGGAGAGGGTTACATACCTTTATAAAATGTATTTCTGGCGTAAATTAATACTGCATCAGTGAACAGTATAAACCTGTTGCAGGGCACATGCAAGGTGTTTGTGGTAGCTGTTCATTGATCTTCTACGCCTGAATGGAGTAGAGTTGTTATTATCTGCCCTGATTCGGGTCAGAGGAGAAAACAGTCTGTTTTCTAGACTGCTCAAAAAAATGTAATGAATACTTTTTAATCTAGTGTAAAATCAAGTCTTAAGTAGCAGAGGGTGTTGTTAATCAGTTTCAGCTGCTTTGGTGTTAATGAAATTAACAACAGGTGCACAAGAGGGGCAACAATAAGACAACCCCCAAAACAGGAATGCTTTTCCAGGTGGAGGCCACTGACATTTGTTCCCTCCTAATTATTTCTGACAGTTTTTCATTAGTTTTGCATTTGGCTAGGGTCAGTGTCACTGCTGCTAGCATGAGGCGATACCTGGACCATACAAAGGTTGACCAGGCAGTCAACTCCTCCAGGATGGAACATCAATACGTGCCATTGCCAGAAGGTTTGCTGTGTCTCTCCCAGCACAGTCTCAAGAGCATGGAGGAGATTCCAGGAGACAGGCAGGTACTCAAGGAAGGCTTCTCAATTATCCAATTTCCCCTCCTCGACTCCTCGGTCCTCCGGTAGTGACCCGGAAATGGATTTCAGCGCGCCATGTTGAAGGACATCTAATTTCTCTAAATGGTGGGTTTATATGGTTTATATAGTCTCTGATTGTGTTACATTATTATGAGAGTGCTCTCATACTTGTTTGATTCTGAAATTGTATAAATATATATGTGTATGTTTGTGTCCGCATCTGTAGCCTGTTATTGTCTCATTATACCGCACAGTCAATGAATCAAAGTCAATATATAAGTCATCATGAACACATCTGTCCATCAGACAGAGGGCTGCTGTGCCTCCTGTCATCATTAATGGACGTCTCTTTGAAATGACCGCTCAGAGGAGAGGAGTTCTCATTTCTCTAACCGCCTGCTGCTTCCCCTCCTCTCTCCTCGGTTCCCCTCCTCAGTCCTCCGCTCGCATCTCCTATGGGCGGGACTAAGACACGAGGATAGGAGTCGAGGAGGGGAAATTAGAGAATTGAGAAGCCTTCAAGGGCTGCGTCTCACTTTGGTTATTTTTCATTTCCTCGCTCCTCGGTCCTCGGTATCACTGGAAGTTGATTTGTCTGCCCCATCTTGAGTAGCGTCCCAGTTATTATTTGTGCCGGAGGAGCGAGGAGCGATAATCGAGGAACCACCAGACCATCCTCCGGTGAAATCCTCAGCCACTCGCTCCACCCCCTTACTGTGTATCACTCACTGATTGGACGATGCAGCGCATGCACTGATCTGATGCTTCTTGACCACAGGCTGCATCTCACTTCGGTTAAATGACATTCTACTCAATCCTACTCACTTGCGTCGTTTCCCTGCGTTTAGTCCCTCCCACTAGGGAAGCATGGAGACGCAAGGAAACCACGAGAAGCAGGGAAATGAGTTTCAAAACCCAGTTAGATTAACATTCATTGGATTGCACACTTTGTTTGTTTGTGTGGATATGTAGCACATTAACATTTTAATAGCACTTAATGACTGACTGAATGGAAATGACAATAAATGAAAATGTAAAACGAAAAAAGCGATCATGAAAATGTTTCCAAAAAATGAATAAAATGATTTTTGACCACTTTGTTGTTCAGATATATCACATATTTGTAACAAAATTATACATGAATTGAAACAAAACACGGTATAGACTGAGGAGTGACTCCCGTGAGGTTCATGTGTTTTCTTCACTCCGCTGGGAAACTGCTCTCATGTCAAGAAGCATCAGATCAGTGCATGCACTGCATCGTCCAATCAGTGAGCGATACACAGTAAGGGGGCGGGGCGAGTATCTGAGGATTTCATCGGAGGATGGTCTGGTGGTTCCTCCATTATCGCTCCTCCGGCAGAAATAAGGCCACTGGGACGCTACTCAAGATGACGCAGACAAATCAACTTCCGGTGATACAGAGACCGAGGAGCGAGGAAATGAAAAATAACCGAAGTGAGACGCACCCATAGACTGTTCTTGACATGAGAGCAGTTTCATTTCATTTCAAACCTTTATTTATACAGATAAATCCCATTGAGATCATTGATCTCTTTTTCAAGGGAGACCTGCTCAAGTAGTTCCACATGAAACATAAAAACATATATAGAACAACAAAAGGACATCATACAGCATCATTTACATAATTATCCACATAAACAGCTACCAATAGCTTCCGATTGAGTAGCATCCAACCGAGCTTTAAAAACATTTAGTTTACCAGCGGAGTGAAGAAAATACATGAAACTCACGGGAGTCACTCCTCAGTTTATACTGTGTTTTGTTTCAATTCATGTATCATTTAGTTACAAATATGTGATATATCTGAACAACAAAGTGGTCAAAAATCATTTTATTCATTTATTGGAAACATTTTCAGGATCGCTTTTTTCGTTTTACATTTGTCATTTCCATTCAGTCAGTCATTAAGTGCTATTTAAAATGTTAATTTGTTCATCTATACATTTTAAGAATGGCGTTTATCTTTTTTGAGAATAAGTTCTTATTGTATTTAATATATTTGGGTCTACAACAGATGATACAAATGTTTGTGTCGGTAAATGTGTGGCGGGGGTGTTTGTGAAAATAATGGGGACAGAGCTGGCTGCTGTCAGACGATCAGCTGTGCGGAGTCATCACCAACGGACGTCGCTTTAGTGCCACAGTGACCCCTCAAAACCGGAAGTAAGTTAGCATTTTACCACTTCTGGTTCCTTCGACAAAAACCAATGCAATTTTTCCATAGAATTTTGGAAAATAGATGGAAATCAGGTCTGTGGTTGACACAAATTGAAGAGACAGATCACGTTTTGTTCAGCCGGATAATATCCACATGTCTACCCTACTTTTATAATTTTTGAATCATAAATGTAATCGATACATTTATGATCGATTATAATTTATTTATTTTAATTTTGTCGAAGGAACCGGAAGGAGTTTACTTCTGGGTTTTAGGATGCGTCACTGTGGCACTCTATCATGCTCTTAAAACTAATTTCCCTGCTTCTCGTGGTTTCCTTGCGTCCCTCCATGCTTCCCTGGTGGGAGGGACTAAACGCAGGGAAACGACGTAAGTGAGGGACGCAAGGATTTAATTGAACTGATATGTGAGATGCAGCCTAGGAGAGCTGGATAGGGTCCTCAGCAAGACCAGTATCTGCTCCTTTGTACAAGGAGGAACAGGAGGAGCACTGCCAGAGCCCTACAAAATGACCTCCGGCTGGTGAGAATGTCTCTGACCAAACAATCAGAAACAGACTTCATGAGGGGGCCTGAGGGCCCGACGTCCTCTAGTGGTCAATGTGCTCACTGCCCGGCACCGTGGAGCAGAGGTGTGGACTCGAGTCACATGACTTGGACTCGAGTCAGACTCGAGTCACACATTTTATGACTTGAGACTCGACTTGACAACATCACAAAAGACTTGCGACTCGACTTGGACTTGAACACCAATGACTCGGGACTTGACTTGGACTTGAGCCTTCTGACTTGAGGTGACTTGCTACTTTAATTCAGAGGTCTCCAACACGCCGATCGCGAGCTGCCGCTAGAAGAGCAGACTCCCGTCGGGGAGAGCAGAATCTTCAGCCGCTCCTACTCTTGCTGAGAATCCTTGCAGGCAGGGGCGGGTCTTTATTTAGCTGGGCCACCATGCGGCCAATCATATGCGAGGACACACTAGGATCATACCATTATGTGAAAGAAGGGTGGGGGGCACAGCATGTGTAGTGGTACAGGCCAGCTGCACAGAGCGACGGGGAAACGGGGAGACGGATTTAAATGCAAGCGCGTCGGAAAAAGTCAAGAAATGAGCGAAAACCGAAAAAAGAAGCAGCATCTGGCTGCTTTTCAATGATATTGGAGAAAGCAAAGCTGAGTGCAGGATTTGTAAAAATGAAAATAACCTTCAGAGCAGGGTTTTTTTTTGGTAACCACTCAGGATTTATTGTCAGAGGTGGGAGAAGTTCAGACAATTAAAAAAAGTTACAATCAGGGTTCCCGCAGGGTCTTAACAAGTCTTAAAAAGGTCTTAAATATGATTCAGAAGGTCTTAAAAATTATCGGATTTGAAAGGTACTTCTATGTTGCGATAGCGTCTAAATGTGTTTTGGGGGAAATGTCCGGGCTGCAAAGTAACCAGTACGGTAACAGCCTTTCAGTTCCCCCCAACAATTTGTATTGAATGAAATCAACATGGAACCAGTAATCACTAACTTTGTTTCCCCCGGCCCCTTATTGGAGAACACCCAGCTAGTAACCTAGCAACCAAGCTTCAGCTCATGTAGCCTATCTTCGAATCTACTTACAAATAAATATGGGGAAGTGTCAGTTCAACCGTATTTGGTTGGAAAACATCTAATTTACTGCTTGGTTGAAACCAGTGGAGGGAACGTGTTTGAAGCCCGCTGCACCTTTTGCAAAATAAATTAGCGTTTGTTTTGCTAATGTAGCGTTAGCTAATGTAGCGTTAGCTAGTGCAGCAGCAGCTAATGCAGCGTTAGCTGGTGGAGCGTTAGCTAGTGGAGCAGCTCCCGCAACAACACCGGGGGACCTCCGGGCGAAGTTTGGGTCTACGTCAACCCTAAAAGCGGAGGTGCTGTAGACGCTAAATACCGTAGCTAAACACCAATCATACAACAGCAACGATGAAATAGTGTAGCCAAGGCAGCAGAGCTCTGAATATAGCTCTTGTCACTCTCTCTCACACACACACACACACACACACACACACACACACACACACACACACACACACACACACACACACACACACACACACACACACACACACACACACACACACACACACACACACACACACACACACACACACACACACACACACACACACACACACACACACACACACACACACACACACACACACACACTAGGGCTGCTCGATTATGGCAATAATCAAGATTATGTTGGTCAATAATTAATATCACGATTATTAAATACGATTATTCATTGACTTTGAAAACATCCATTTATTGAACTTTAAAACAAATAATAATTTGAACAGTATCTTTTTAACTGTTGATTACCCTGAACGTATAATTCAACTGAAAAACCAATACAAAAATTAATTAAATAAATGATACATTACTAAAAAATTAATTAGATCAAATATGTTGTGGTGCACTGTCACAACCTAGCAAAGCAAAATAATCCTTTTTTCCGATTATGTTGTTTTCGTAATTGTGGCAGGCCAACATCGTAATTGCGATTAAAATATGATTAATTGCACAGCCCTAACACACACACACGCACACACACACACACACACACACACACACACACACACACACACACACACACACACACACACTCAAGCACACACTCAAGCACACACACATACACACTTTTTGTCTAACACGCTAACACAGTTCTGTACTGTTACGCTGTTGTGTTCAGTCATTGTTCTTATGTTGAACATGAATACATTTACTTTGTAAGTGATTATGGGACGTATTTCTTCTTTATATACATTTTCCTTCATACTTTATTGCCGTGAAATAGGTCTTAAATTCTATTCAAAGTGGTCTTAAAAAGGTGTTAAAAAGTCTTAAATTTGAGTTGGCGAAACCTGCAGGAACCCTGTACAATAAAAAGTCCTGCATTCAAAATGTTACAAGTAAAAGTACAAAAGTATTAGCATCAAAATATAGTTAAAGTACCGCCTGCAGAGGGATCTAGATGCAGGTGTTCTTTTCCCCATAGAGACCGCCTGGCTGCACATTATCCCTTGCATAAAGATAGATTGTGGGTCCCTTGTAACATGTTGTACACAGTGGAAATAAACATTCTGGTCACCTCAACATCAGGGATCTTATCCATTAAACTCCTTCTGAATCAAACCGTCACGGTAGCCTTACCTTACTGATCCCTCTTAAATTAGAAAAACACACGTTACTTTACCAGCAGAGAGAAAAGTGATTATTAAATTATTAATGTGACTAATAAAGAGCATTTCATTATTAAGTATTATTCTGTTGATCGATGTCATTACATTTGGTGAAAAACACATAATGACTTGTTTATGACTTGTTTTGTCAAAGTTTAGGACTTGACTTGACTTGAACTTGCCCATCCTGACTTGAGACTTGACTTGGACTTGCAAAACAATGACTTGAGACTTGACTCGGACTTGAGCGCAAAGACTTGAGACTTGACTCGGACTTGCAAAACAATGACTTGGTCCCACCTCTGCCGTGGAGCTCAATTGGCATTTGCCATAGAACACCAGAATTGGCAGGTCGGCCTCTGGCGCCCTGTGCTTTTCACAGATGAGAGCAGGTTCCCCCTGAGCACATCAGACATGAAAGGGTCTGGAGAAGCCGTGGAGAATGTTTTGCTGCCTGTAACATCGTTCAGCATGACCGCTTTGGTGGTGGTTTAGTGATGGTCTGCGGAGGCACATCCATGGAGGGACGCACAGACCTCTACAGGCTGAGACCAGCACCCTGACTGCCATTAGGTATCGGGATTAAGTCATATGATGTCCTGATGAACAGAAACACAAGCAGCCCGCTGGACTCAGATCTCCAGATACCACATCACTCCTCCGCTGTTCCGATACAAGTCCAGACTGCGGCTGTTTGTTTATACCATAGGTTGATGGTTGATACATGTCGTCTTCTTCGAGGCTACGTGGTTCTGCAGCGCCCCCATGGTCAGTAAATGGAAGTACTACAAAGAACCCTGTTTAATGCAGTTATTTCACAAGTTTAGTTATATACGCAGCTCGGAAAAGATAACCGAGGTCCGGACCTCGGTGACCTCAATGGTGGATACGGCCCTGCCTCAGACTGTCCAGGAGCTCAGTGATGCCCTGGTCCAGATCTGGGAGGAGATCCCTCCGGATACGGTGAATACACAGTACTGAGTAACATTTTGAGTTGCCGCATTATTTTTCCACCTTGGTTTTCGGGGTGTTTTTGAATTCAGCCCTCTGTAGGTTAATCATTTTCATTTCCATCAAACGATGTGGCTTTCGCTCCAAACACATTACCCAGCCCTGATCAGTATAGATATCCAGCATGATTTATTTTCCCACTGAGATCTGATGTGTTTTCCAAGTGTTCCTTAAAAAATGTTGAGCAGTGGATTTAGCCTTGACGCCCCTTTTTTGGAACTATGCCACCCCCCCCATTAAAGAACCACTACAGGAGAGGATGTGCATGTCCGAGATGAGCCACACACGTCACCACTCAAAATACTTTAACTTAAGGTTGTAATGAATATTTTAATATACATTTGTTATTTTTTACAGTGGAACTTCTGTTCTTTTTTTATTTAAGTTGTGCATTGTTTTAAAGTTGGGTAACGTTAGCCACCATCATACCAGCACCAAGCGCTACAACAGCAACACCTTTGAGAGTATTCAACTGGGTAAGATTGTTGTTCATGAATTCAAATATTGAGTTTGTGTCAGGAAACATTACATTTGAAAATGTTACATCAACAATTCATTAACAACAGGGTAACTGCATCTGTTAAAGGTGTGTTAACAGGCATTCAGGAGCACTTCAGGCATTCAAGTTGGTGGCCAAGTTGCACTATGGGTAATGTAGGCACCAGGTTTTAACAAGGAAGAAGAATGTGTCAAGTAAAACAGGAGATATCTCTGAAGATGCTGCAACACTTCTGATTTTTATAAAAGGACGTTGCTGTGATCAAGATTGGAGGTGCTACACAGGATGTTTCCTTCACAGATTCATCATGTGACGGGACACTTCTGATAGTATGCTGTCTTCAATCAGCAGTGGCTGACAGAACATTAGTATCTGAAATGAGTCACATGTCAATCCTGAATAGAAAGATTTGTTTATTTATTAAATACTTGTTGTACATGGCCATTAAGACATGAGGAGTCTGCAAACTTCAGAGGCACATAAGAACAGATTAGAAGATGAAGCTACACTAGGAAACCTCACATCTTATAATAACATTTAAGGACTTTAGTTCCAAACATTCTACAAGATGACATCAGCAAGAACCTAGACCTAGTGTGTGTTGCACAGTGCAGTCCCACATGAAGTCATGGTGGATGGATCTAGTGCAGCCATAAAGGTGTAGTTAGCGTTACAGTCCCAATGAGCAATAATATCTAACACATTGTGGGGATTATTATGTGCCCCCTTCATATTGTTCATGTACATACTCAACGCCTTCTTTTGAGAAGAATGGGCTTAGAAGATACTCATAAATTGGTTTGTAATTTGTGATCATTGGACGAAGGATTGATGAAGGACATCAAATATGCAAAACATTTTAGAGCTTCTTTTGACCTATAAAAGTCATTAGTGTTTTTCAGCCAGCTGGAATTAGCACAGGCTTTTGAATGTGAGTGGTTAAGTGTTGGCTTTCAACTGTATCAGAAATAAAGAAGAGAAATGAGACAAACAGCTCTCATACTTATGTCATGTAGATTACACGTTTGGGTTTAGAACCAGTGGAACAAGCTCTAAGAAGCCCCTTTCGCTCGGAGTTTGGACAGCAGCATCTCGTTCTTCCGACACTCCTGGTGACAAGAGCAAGAGCATCATATCAATAAGCTACTGTTCTTCCTGCTTAGACAGTTGTTTTTACATGAATTATGATCTCAATGTGCATAAAGTGCTAGTACCACTTGTCAATGTCCTTTAAAGAGGCCCTATTGTGCTTTTGGGGGCGTTTCCTCTCCAATCGTGTGCTATATAGGTGTACGTGCATGTCAATGGTCTGCAAAGGCCAACATCTCTGTGTTCAGGACACTCTTGTTCTGGATTTATAATAACTAATAACAAGCCAAAATGCTACTAATATGCAAGCTTATTAGCAACAGGTTAATGATGTGTTAATAATATGATTATAATCCTTATGTTCAAATAATATATGTTATATTTGTGTAAACCCGGCTCATATCGCTGAGGGTGCTAATCCCAAGCTAACCATTACTTAACATAGCCTTAAACTATGTTAAGTGTTCTTACCAGTTGAACAGTCTGCCTCACATTGTATCCAGTGAAACTAATGCAGCAGCAGCAGCTGATAGCTCATGTTCTTCTCACCTCTTTAAAGTCCTTGACTGTTTTGAAGTAAAGCCTCTGCTTGTCAAGCAGCTCCAGGTACTCGTCGTTCAGCTGATCTCTCCTCATTTTGTTTTCCTGCTTCTTCTTCTCCATCTGGAAGAGCAGAGGAAGCACGCATCACAAGAAATACTGCCACAGCTTGTGTGCTTGTGTGGTTAGAAGGTTTCTCTGTGTGTTCTGAACAACAATGTCATGTTCCTTAATGTCAGCATTTACCTTGGTGAGTACATTCTTATCATAATCATAGAAATAAAAGAACATTAAGAAAGAGAAATGAAACCCAAGTTGTACGGGGCGAAAGGACCCTTTCAGAGAGTTCTACCTTGATGCGATTCTGTTTGATTCCCTCCACTATTTGCTCCATCTGTCGGAGGAACTGCTCCTTGGCTGCTGAAGACGACATGGCTCTGAACAACAGCACAGCAAGTTACAGTCCTTCACTTTACACCCTCATCAGCTACACCACTCTCACATTACAAACATTCACCAGAGATGTATATTCATACTTACTGGTGGAAGTTGTCGTGAATAGAATTCAGCAGATTCACCTTCAGAAATAAAGCATTCATATTGAGAGCACATATGTGAATTTAGTTCAAGTTGGACTAGAACCATGGTATTGGAAAGGATTTCAACAATGAGGGTACTTACCTCCTTCTCCAGATAAACCTTCTTGTCGTCCAGCGTGTTGTACAGTGTGAAGAACTGCTTAGTCTCTTTATGTGTTGCAGAAACTGAAAGGAACAAAACAAATTGCCATGTATTGCCTTTGTGTCTGTTCTGGCACTGGTTTGAGCAGAGATGATGGAGGAGGAGGAGGAGGAGGAGGAGGAGGAGGAACCCACCCTGGCTGTAGAGTTCGATGAACCTCTTCTGGTACTGGGTGAGCTCCGCCCGGCTCGGCACCTCATCGATGTTCCTCTGCAGGATGGCGATCTCACGGTTCCTGCGAGCCTGAACACAGTCAGCCTGTCTCAGTAGTGCCTTTCACAGTGCACAGCTCAGAGTGTTCGGATTCTGGCAACTCAACCAAAAGCTGTGCCACGTGTCTATGAATGTTTCAAGCTAATGCACCCGCATGTTTTGGTTGTTAATGCCTCCTGTAGCACCTTGGAATTGCTTTTAGCAATGAAAGGTGCTTTACAAATTAAATGTATTATTATTACTGAAATGATCTGAAAAGCCTTTGACTCAATATAGTTAGCAGAAATAAGTTCAAAAACCAAACTAATACAGAACGCATTTACTAACAGGTACCATGTGTCTCATATATCCTTTCTGTATCCCAGTGATGTGACATGTGAGGCCACACGTACTGTAGTTTGTTCACTCCAGATACACAGCCCTGCTGCTGCCACACATCACATGGGGATTATTCTGCTACAGAAAGCCCCCAAACATGTGTCGACATATTGAATCATATAATGCTAAATCCCAGCATTATGATACTGCTGGGTTGTCATAACAATGCCTCGTTGTATTTGATGATCATATGGCTTTGCTGGTACATTTTAAATCTGCAAAATAACTGTAGCTATTAATGGAGTTCATTCAGAATACACTGCTTTCCTCTTAAGTGTAACAGATGAGAAACATCGTGAAGCATGAGGTGGTGATAATAAATAAAGGCTCTGGTGCTTAAGTACAATAAATGACTGAATGTACTCTTACTTACTTTGCAACACAAAATAATATCCTCATTTAGATATAACTGCTGCAGGTCTGCGTCATGTCTGAGGAGCTTTCCCACGAAGATGACAACTCTGCTGTAAACTGAATTATTTGCATTGTAACTATAATGATCAGGGATACCGTAGAGAAGCCTACTCTCAATTTGTCTCAGTCTTATCTGTAGTCTGTTATCTGCTGCTTTGACCTCGTTCGTCCAGTTCCTTCTTATCTTGTGTTATGTTACATGTGAAGAAGTTACCATGAGCAGACGGATCTTCTGTAGTTTCTCTCTGTCTGTGTTGTACTGTTTGTCTATCAGCTGGTTCCTCTCCTGACAAAAGACACAGAGTGCAAACTGTGATTATTATGATATCCTCTTAGAATGAATGTGTTTTATAGTGTGTCAAATATGCTGTGTTGCATAGGGAATATAGGACATTACCTTCTCCTCGTCTGTATCCTGTCCTGATGCCATCTTCAAGTCTCCTATGTTCTGCTGCAGACGGGCCATCTCTTCCTGGATACACATTCCATCATCATTTAACAGAGTCAAATCGGACTTCTTTCCGGTGCTAACACCCGGCAGTGTGAGCATGTTAGGGTGCTGATGGACTCACTCTGCAGTGTGTGCGGAACTCCTGCTCCTGCTGCTTCAGGTTCTCATTCATCGTCACCAAAGCCCTGAGCTTCTCCAGAGAGCTGTTAGCAGAACAAAGCATATTTACATGGACTGTCCCTTTAACCCAAGGGCAGCGGCGGCCCCCCCTTCAGCAGCCTGTATGTGTACGTATACTGCTCGCTGAGCATACATTTGACATGTGAAAAGTATGCATCCAATCCTTAAAAACTTTGGAAAGATATTTGGGATTTCACTGACACCAAATTCACAGTCAGCAGACATGCATTATAATCTCATGAAAATCTAACATGTCGCTCTCATGTCTGCATAAGCATGTGATTTGATGTAAAAGCATCCCTCACACTCATGATCGCATTAAAAAAGCTTCCCCCCACTGCTAACTAGACATTCTAAACTCACCACTCCCTGTCTCAACAGGTACCAGATAGTACACAAGCATTGAGGGTCCTTTCTTTAAAAGTCCTGTCATGTCTGAATGCAGCCGGGATGAACATTAGACTCACCTATCTGAGCGACATAAGGTCAGCAGTGTTACATATTCTACCAGCGGAGCGGCCATTCCTTCATGGTGCCACAGGAGGTCAGTCACAGCTTTGTTTTGGGATTTCTTCACAAGATAAGATATACTTTATTGATCCCATGCTCAACATTAAAAGGGTTTTTGCATTATGTTAACATTTGAATGGCTTCATTGTATCTGTGCTCAATAAATAATAATGAACGTTTGACTCCTCATACTGGGTTGTTCTCCTACTAGTGCCAGAAGCACAACCACTGGTTTGTATTAGCCTACCACATGCGAGATATCCAACTTGTGTATTAAACCTCACTTATAGTCTCTACTAAATCTTCTTTGAAATGTTTCTTTCCTGAGGCTCAAGTTCCTAAATAAATGAACAGACAGACAGGAGGAAATATACACTGACCCAAATCACAGAGGCCATGAGGATCCAATGACACAAAGTAGTCAGAGATAATGTGTGTGACTCGCCTGCTGTCAGCCTGCTCCTCCAGCTCAGCCAAACTCTTCAGCTCTCTGTCCAGTTTCTCAGAGCACTCTGTAGCCTGGGATCATACAAACACACCTGGTTAAACCACTTCTACAGCTTATTTCTTTAAAACACCCCCCCGATGATCACACTACTGATGATTGGAGTGTGATCAATGATATTCTATCAAAAGGCTCTGAAATCCCCTTCTTGTATGTTATTACAGACATTATGTGCTGTCGGCTCCATCTCAAAATCCAAAATGAAGATCCTTAACAATAACCATCAGATAACAAAACTCAGGTTCCTCTGAAAGAGTGGAGTGCTTCGAAAGCTACTTGCAATCATATTTGACTGTGTCACATTGTTCCATGTTTGCCAATAAAGTACAAGCAAACAGATGTTCATGAATAGTTGGCTGCAGGCATTTCAGCATGGTCTTACCTCAACCAGATTTCTCTTGGCATCGTCACAGCCTGTTTTCACCTCTGCATGCTTGGCTTTCAGCTTTGTAAACAATGAAATACGTATCATTAATAGTTCCGACAGCGTCCCTCCCTGATCACTGCTGCATCATAATAAGGTGGATACTTTGTGTGCTACTTGCTAAGTAAATGCTGTCTGTATATATATCATAGAAGTGCTGCATGTATTGTCCACTGTACAAAAACCCTTTGCCCTATGTTTAAACAAATACATCTTCGTGTACAGATTTGACCCTTGAGGGTCACAGTGGCCGTGGTTGTGATGCTGAGGTGTGAGAGCAGAGTGGAGCACCTCCTCCAGTTGTTTGGTCCGGTGCTGGATCTGTTTGTTGAGCGAGGCCACGGCCCGGCGGTGCTGCTGCAGCGGGCCGTGGCGCTCCGAGCGCTCCTCTGACGTCAGCTCCGACTGCTGCAGGGACATAGGGGAGAGCACAGAACAACCAGAAAAGGCTAACAGAGGAGAACTGAGGCACTCAGTGTTTGGCCCTCACGAGCCGCTGGAGTGAGTGTGCTGGGTTTCAACATGCCTGTGCAAATGTCTGAAACAGTAACCAACTTCACTTCACAAGTATGAAAGGAAAAAAGAAAATCTCTTTGTGATTTGAAAAGCTCTGTTTCGTTGAGATTTTCAACATTTTTCCTTCCTACGATTATAATAATACGGATTTTAAGGCACCAAAACTATTATCATTATTATGGTTTGAATAGCATTTAAAAAAGCTTTTAATACACAGCAGTATCTTAATATGACCAAAGCTAGAGTTTGGCTACAACAGGAGGAACTGCTTTCTGAGTATTTCTAATACGGTCTGCCACATCACTGAAGCTAAAACTGAATGTCTCTCTTTCTGTCGCTGCAAACTGAAATAACCGCCTGACTAGAAGAAATTGAGTTGAAAAAGTATTTTCAGGACTGGACATGCTCACTACATCAGACATTCTTTCTGCATGGAGAGAGAGTCTCTGCCTCTTCACTAACAACAGAATGCGGACTGAATCAGAACACCTGAACTCGGTTAAGAACATCCGTAAACATTCATCCGTTTGCACTTTGCTAATGATTTATCTAATATATCATATATTTCATTTACTTGTATATAGACACTTCTTGCACTATTTTTATTTTATTTGTATTACTTGCACATCTCAAAACATTCTCTTGCACTATTTGATCTGTTTTATGTCCTATATATATTCATGTTGCTCTGTTGGAGGAGCCTGGGGCTTCAGTTGTTCATCTCTACGCTGTAGCTGCTGTGCTAATGACAATAAAGCCTTGAAAGTTGAATCTCGAAGCAGGGGGGAGCTCAGGAAGACGGAGTGGGTTTATACAGGTCATGCTTTATGGTATTGTGTCATGCTTTATTCCACGAGGTAAAGATAGAAATAGAACTAATGAAGCTTTTCTCTGAAAACTCTAAAGTACAGGTGGTAGCAGCTCATAATAAGAGTCGTCTTGTGTTCCTGCAGTACAGCATGGTCACAGTGGTGCTTGCTCACCTTCTCTGCGTACTCAGAGGCCATCTGTTTGATCTCCTCAGACTGCATTCCCACTATCTGACCCACCGCACTCGCTGTTAGCTTCCCCTGCACACAGACAAAAGAGAACAACTGAAATAATTGAACAATTAATTGGACATTGTTTATTTAGCTGTTCTGGTTACCGTGGTACAAAGAACGTTTGACTACATGACTAAAAGTGCTGTCAAAAGAACAGAGCCTTGACTGCTGATTCAGGATCAGAATCCCTTTGTCAGCCCCACAGAGGGGACATGCACATTGTTACAGCAGAAAAGAGACAAAGACAGCTTCATGTTACCTAAAGCATGCATACAAAAGTATTCAAGAAATTATAATAAAAAAAGATTGAGCTGAATTGGAATATTGTAGAAAGAGCAATGGTAGATAAAGAAAAAATACATTAAGAAAATACAAGCTTAAGGTTATTAATATTATAGTAAGTGAATAAGTGCTTTGTGAAGTTTGAGGCCAGATACCCAGGAGGTTAGGTTTGAAGGGACTTCAGCTGTAAGTCCGCCTCATACACAAGTTTCTGTTCTGATTTGATGTAAAGCGTCTTTGAGCATTAGGAAAAGCGCTTTATGTATTATTATTATTATCAGCAGCTCAGCTCAGGCAACCAGGAGGAGGAGGACTGGGCCCTGCTGGGGGGCCAACAATCACCTCGTCATAACTACACTGTAGCTATGCACTAATGACAATAAAAGCCTTGAATTTGAAACTTGAAGACAATGTACATGTATACTGTTACATTTTTCACATATTTGTATTTTCTATACTTCTTTACTTTTATTATTATCCTTGTCTTAATTCATATCTGTACTATCCTGTGTTTCACCCTTGTTGCTGCACCTGAATTTCCCTACGGGGATCAATGAAGGTTTATCTTAATCACGTTTTACAGACGTGTACAGATACACAGATGAGAAGAGAAGGAGACAAAGACAGCTTACTTCTTCTTTAGCCATGGCAGCCATGCTGGTCATCAGGGTGTTGATCCGTATCTGAGAGAAAAAACAGTTGCATAACATTTGAAGTCTGGAGATTCAAGGCAATTGGTAATACAGTGTGTGCACGCCACACTGGTTTCCTACCGGAGCACTTTCAGCCACAGACTGAGACCACCGAAGACCACCACACAGCGCCACAGGAGGTCTTTCCTCCCAGTGGCAATCAAACTCTGTAACTCTTCACCCCTAAGTAAAGGGCACTGAGAACTTCCACACCAACACTATGTGCAATATAATTACCATCATTACAATACACTCGCTGCTATATATATATATAACTATGTGCAATATTATATTATTATTATTAGTATTATTAATAATGCTATGATAACGTGCAATTACGTAACTGGCACTACGTTTTATTTTTTGCACTACTAACTACTAACTACTGCTAATAATGATTGCATTGATTGTGTGACCATCTGTGTTTCTATGTTTCTACGTGTCATGTTGTCTGTAGATGTTTAATTGCTCTTTTTGCTGCACTTTTAGTGTACAGTTTTGCTGCTGTGTTTATTGTGTTTAGTTACTCTGGCACAACAATTTCCTTCGGGATGAATAAAGTCTTATCTTAGAAATGAGCGTGTGAATGGTGTTTGAAGACGCCCTCTGTACAAATCTTCAGAATATATAGAGAAATGAACCTGAAATGTTTGGTGTGTGCGAGCGCTACACTACAGGTGAACAGGGACATATCCACCATGACACTTCCTGGTTCACTACTGACAGTAATTATAGTGTGTATGAACAGTTTCCTGAACTGGAAAAAAACAATATGCATAATGCAAAAATGAGGCGTTAGCTATTTCTAACCTTTGATGAATTCAGGATAAATCTACCAACAAAAATACAGTGAGTTTAATAATACCCCTACATTTGTATTTTAAACCTTTTATTTCTTATTTCTCCTTTCTTCAATACAACAAAGATGAAACTGAGGTCATCGTTTTTGGAGCCAAGGAGGAACTAATACAAGTCAGCGCTGAGATCAGTCAGCAATGTTGGTGTCTTTACAGGTCTCACTAAAGAATAGGCCCGTCCACACGGCGGCGTGCGTTGAAGCTTCAACGCTTCTTCACATTCACTTTGAATGGGGTGACGTCACGCTTTGCCGAACTGCATTGTGGTTCCGTTGCTTCGCTCTGCTCGCTTCAAAAGTAGAGAAACGTTCAACTTTTCAAGCTTCGACGGAAGCGTCAGCCAATCAAATCATATGCCAGTACAAGCTCTAGCTAATCAAACCACGTGTTTGTGTGTCCGAGGCGGGAGATTCATGTGATTGGTTGTTGGTCGAGCTTCAGACACGCCCGCCGGCAAGCTTCAATGCACGCTGCCATCAGGATGGATCAGTCCAGTTCTGAGGTCTTTACACTGCTTCCTGTATAATACTGCTGCTGGTTTATAAAGCATTGAATGGTTCAGGACAGAAATAGGTTTCTGATCTCCTGCTTCATTAAGAACCATCCAGAACTCTCAGGTCTTCTGGTCAGCTTTCTGTCAGAGTCAGAACTAAAACATGGATAAGCAGCGTTCAGTTATTATGCTCCACATATCTGGAGCAAACTCCCAGAAACCTGCAGGTCCGCTGCAACTCTGACTACTTTCCATCCAGGCTGAAGACTTTTCTTTCAAGCTGCTTTTAATTGAACAATTCACACCTTCCACTCTACTGTAACTTGTATTCATGTATGTTATACCAGTGTTATTCTATATTAGCTTGTTTTATGTTTATCTTATTCTCTTTTGAAAGTTTTTGGATGTCATTTTATATTGTGATTCCCCTGCATTATATTTAAATGCTCTTAATGTTTTTCGTTTTTTTGTAAAGCACTTTGAATTACTTTGTGTTGAAAAATGCTTTATAACTAAACTTGCCTTTACTTTTCCCTAGGGTTGTTGCTGCTACCCGACTGTATTTCTTTAGGTGTGACTTGCCTTTCATGTGTATGGCACTCCCTGTATAAAGTGCTCACCTCCTCTGCTGCCTGCAGGTCCTCTTCCTCGGACACCTCTGCCATCCCGGAGGGGGCTGCCTGAGAGCCAGGGGCCAGCGGGGCCTTCCTGTCATCCACCTAGAGAAGGGAGACAGGACGCTGAGTAAAGAGACGAAGCAGGACCTGCTGGTGTCCACATACAGAATGACAGTACTTCTACTCTTTGCTGTGTTAAAGACTACTCCCCTGATTCAGTACTGCACTCCTTTAACATTGTCACAGCGAGGATGGCAAAATCAACCGTTCAGAAACTGTACAAATCTATGGAGCCTGCATTCTTTTTTCATTACCCACAAAGTGCACACAAAATGCACAATGGGTGAGAGTTCAGGCTTATGTAGAGATGAGCTACCGAGGGCTGCTCAGCTCACTCCTCTAAATGAACACCTCCAGATGTTGCACTTGTAAAGCCTGTAGTCTTCATCTACATGACTTGAGGAGATTGATCAGACTTTACACAGCGCCCTGTAGACTCCCAACAACATGCGTTGCAGTCAAATTCTCAATTTTGCTTAAGAAGGTTTCTAAAGGAGTGAAATGACCCAGGAGAAGTGGCAGCCATGATAAGAGCTGGTGGAATTCTTCAGATGACAGGAGAGGAGCTTTGTTATTTCCTTCTGTGTGACTGGCCAAGCCACACACAGTTTAGTATTCAACATACTTATTAGTGCCAATGCTGTGCAACAATAGGTGTCCAACTATTGCTCGGCTGGCCACAATTTTCACTCTTCATACATCATTAGGTGATCATAATGTAGGGAAATGTGTCATGGCCGCACCGATATGCTCATTGAATCAAACGGACTTACACATAGCAAACACGAGAGTCATCACGTGTTCATTTGGTATCCTAAATATTCTGGCTAGGATACTTAGCTGATTGGAGTTACAGTTTTTTACTTAGAAGCAATAATGCAGCACAATATTGTCAACACATTCTCTGACAGGCTGTCTCTCTTCACTGGCAGGGCGTTGCCATGGAAACACTTTGATCTTTGAACACACCGGTCAGTCGTTAACTAAATCCAGTGGTAATCTAAAGATGTTCAGAAACGATGCAGGAATGTGGTACAAGAATCAGAAATGTAATAGATAAACAGTTGAAATAGTGAGCTCAAAGGAATGGATACTGTTTGTTGTCCCTTAACAATACAACTAATGCTATTAATACTTACTCAGCGGGGGCAATGTTAGCATTGGGACGCGTACCCAAGTTTCAGTTTAATATAGGATACACTGGACCATCCAAAAGAAAAGGAGATAATGCTGTCCCACAATTATTTGTGGCCCCAACTTCTGACTTTTTAAAATGATGAAATAAAGTCAACATCCCAGTGTTTACCGAGTAGAATGGTGGCTCTTTGATTCAGATGTTTAAGTGGTGATAAGCAACAGATTATGTGTTGGCCCAACACATTTTCACACAATAATACTTATTCATGTCGATAACTACGTATTGAGAGGAGGGTGAATCATTTCCTTTTTTATTCTAATTCAACCATTGTCTAATTCAACTAATGTTAATAAAGAAATATACAGGTCACTGTTGTACACATAAAACAAAACACATTACAGTAGTCCGCTGTACAGAAAGCCCCATGGAGCTGTGCACTGAGGTTAAGACGATGTGACCCTAACCCAGTGAACAGGCGCTGGTGTGTAACATTGGTGGAGTTCCCCTTTGACATAAGCAATGTGTCAGCCTGGTCAGTGAGGGTTGAGAAGGAGCAGCATCTTACTTTAGAAGCCTGGTCAGTGAGGGCTGAGAAGGAGCAGCATCTTACTTTAGAAGCCTGGTTAGTGAGGGCTGAGAAGGAGCAGCATCTTACTTTAGAAGCCTGGTCAGTGAGGGCTGAGAAGGAGCAGCATCTTACTTTAGAAGCCTGGTTAGTGAGGGCTGAGAAGGAGCAGCATCTTACTTTAGAAGCCTGGTTAGTGAGGGCTGAGAAGGAGCAGCATCTTACTTTAGAAGCCTGGTCAGTGAGGGCTGAGAAGGAGCAGCATCTTACTTTAGAAGCCTGGTTAGTGAGGGCTGAGAAGGAGCAGCATCTTACTTTAGAAGCCTGGTTAGTGAGGGCTGAGAAGGAGCAGCATCTTACTTTAGAAGCCTGGTTAGTGAGGGCTGAGAAGGAGCAGCATCTTACTTTAGAAGCCTGGTTAGTGAGGGCTGAGAAGGAGCAGCATCTTACTTTAGAAGCCTGGTCAGTGAGGGCTGAGAAGGAGCAGCATCTTACTTTAGAAGCCTGGTTAGTGAGGGCTGAGAAGGAGCAGCATCTTACTTTAGAAGCCTGGTCAGTGAGGGCTGAGAAGGAGCAGCATCTTACTTTAGAAGCCTGGTTAGTGAGGGCTGAGAAGGAGCAGCATCTTACTTTAGAAGCCTGGTTAGTGAGGGCTGAGAAGGAGCAGCATCTTACTTTAGAAGCCTGGTCAGTGAGGGCTGAGAAGGAGCAGCATCTTACTTTAGAAGCCTGGTCAGTGAGGGCTGAGAAGGAGCAGCATCTTACTTTAGAAGCCTGGTCAGTGAGGGCTGAGAAGGAGCAGCATCTTACTTTAGAAGCCTGGTCAGTGAGGGCTGAGAAGGAGCAGCATCTTACTTTAGAAGCCTGGTCAGTGAGGGCTGAGAAGGAGCAGCATCTTACTTTAGAAGCCTGGTCAGTGAGGGCTGAGAAGGAGCAGCATCTTACTTTAGAAGCCTGGTCAGTGAGGGCTGAGAAGGAGCAGCATCTGACTTTAGAAGCCTGGTCAGTGAGGGCTGAGAAGGAGCAGCATCTTACTTTAGAAGCCTGGTCAGTGAGGGCTGAGAAGGAGCAGCATCTTACTTTAGAAGCCTGGTTAGTGAGGGCTGAGAAGGAGCAGCATCTTACTTTAGAAGCCTGGTCAGTGAGGGCTGAGAAGGAGCAGCATCTTACTTTAGAAGCCTGGTCAGTGAGGGCTGAGAAGGAGCAGCATCTTACTTTAGAAGCCTGGTCAGTGAGGGCTGAGAAGGAGCAGCATCTTACTTTAGAAGCCTGGTCAGTGAGGGCTGAGAAGGAGCAGCATCTTACTTTAGAAGCCTGGTCAGTGAGGGCTGAGAAGGAGCAGCATCTTACTTTAGAAGCCTGGTCAGTGAGGGCTGAGAAGGAGCAGCATCTTACTTTAGAAGCCTGGTTAGTGAGGGCTGAGAAGGAGCAGCATCTTACTTTAGAAGCCTGGTTAGTGAGGGCTGAGAAGGAGCAGCATCTTACTTTAGAAGAACAACCTACCATGTCTTGTTTGGACTGTTTGCTGAATCCATAGCGCCTAGAGAGAGAGAGAGAAATGAAGGCACACATAACCAAGGTGTACAAATACAGTAAGTATTTCCTTTGCCATAAAGGAACTTTTAAGAAATAACAGAAACAAATATGAACCAAAAGATAAAATATTGCACTACGTTGTTGTTTCACTGCAGGATGTATATCATCTCCTCCTTGGCAATAAGATGCGTGGTCTTGTTGAACAGGGGAACTTTTAAGTACACCATGCAACATTACAACTTCAACACAACAAATGGCATTCATCTAGCATGAGAAGAAATAGGCCGTTCAGAGCAGGATTGTGTGATTGAATACATTGCAAGCAGCAGCAGTGCAGTCTGCTTCCATCATGCCTAAAGACTGTTGAGATGCATTCTCTGACACACACGTCACACAGTGCTGGGAGGAGAAGCTAGCAACAAAGATTCACACGTCACACAGTACTTACAGGAGGAAATGTGACTTTCTAGTAGAGAGACGCGATGAATGGATGAAAAACAATGTGTCAGACAGATATGAAACTAAACATGGGATGTGTGGATTGAAGAGTATAACAGCACATGAAAGGGGTTCGGGTAAAAGGTAAAAAAAGGCTGAGAGAGAATGTATGCTTATGAGCAAAAAAAAGACGTTGTTACATGATGAACTGTTTTTCAGCAACAGCTGAGAGCAAACGTTTTCAGTTCCCAAAAACCATGAGCTGTATTAAACAGAAATAGTGATAGAAAGCAGACGGAGGAGGGTTGGGACGTGGCAGCTGAATACACAACAAGCGTATCCAATATTATACATACAGTCAAGGTATAATAAAACAAAGTTCATTGAAGCCAGAGGGTAGAAAGCATGACCTATACAAAATTGCCCTCCCTTAAGTTATTTAAATACATTGTTGTTGGTCCCTTGCATCTTATTGCAATTCGCTACAAAATGTATGATTAAACAGTTTAAAAGTGTCAAGGTAAGAACTTAACAAACTCATGTACAGGGGCTGAAATAATACCAGAAAATGTAAAGAGAGAGGAGGAAATGTCATCCAAGTACACATACAGATCACAATGTAAACAAGATAATCCAATATAATCCTTTTTTAAATAAAGTCCATGAAAGGCAGATTTATTTTAGAAATACTCAGTATTATAGTTAGGGATACACCGAGGCATCGGTCCAATGCCCTATTTACTGCATTCGGTAGATAAGGTGACATAGTATAACACCCCCACGATCGCACTCACATTACCGCAAATGTTACCGTCGCACATTGAAGTTTAAGGAGAACAGGATACAGCTTTGGAGGCATGACTCCATTCATTCCTGTGAGAGTTGCTCAGTGAACCATGAAGCCAAAGTGGTCTGGCTTGAGAGCAAAAGTAGCGTATCTGGGACGTGAGCAGGCCCTCCAATTCGCAGTGTGTTTTACTGTCTAGCCCAGGGGTCGGGGTCTCTCGAGCCGCATGCTTTTAAGCCCTCTGCTCTGGCTCCCTTGAGCTTAGACATAAATAAGAAGGAAATAAAATAAAAGTATTTCTAGGACTATTTATATTTTGTTGCATGGTTGAAAATGTTTGGTATCTTGTATTTTGAGGTGATACTGTGACACGTAAAAAAAACAAAAACGGTTTGAATTAGGTCAACTAAAATATGCGTCACATCCTGCTACGGTCCCGCACCAGCGCCTTTTCCTGCAGGTGAATAACCTGACCCCCGGCTCCATGAGCCAACTATGGATACATCAAAGAAAAGAAAAGCACCGGAGGAACACAGAGGGTTTGATTCTGCGTGGACAGAGTTATCTGCTTTCACAGCAAACGATGCTGGCTTACCGGTATGTCTGATATGTAGAGAGAAGTTGTTAAAAGTGCTGCAGCCTTTACGTATCGAGGAACAACACGGGAGAGGAAGACAGCTGACGATCTTAAGTCATCATTCAATCAGTTAACTCTTTTTAGGGTGCAGCTATATGTTTGATTTATTTCAAAGTGGGCCCATTTTAAATTATATACATTTTCTTCAAATGTGATTGATTTATTTGAAAGTAGGCCTGTGTATTTTTGTATTCTCCTTATAGGAGTTCTTCGTTTATTTTTAGAGGTAAACAGTTGTATATAATGTAATAAATAATAAATGCAAAAAAACTGTAGTTTATGTCTATGATGCAACAATATATACAACTTTATAAGCTATCAAACTATCAAATATTTTTTGCGGCTCCAGACAAAAAAATTGGTGTAAAAAAGGGGGCAAAATGGCTCTTTTGGTCAAAAAGGTTGCAGACCCCTGGTCTAGCCCTAATGATGACAAGGGCTATATAAGTGTTTGTACTGCGTTGTTTATTTAGTTTCCAGAAATGATACGTTGATCTGCACACGTCTCTTTGCAATGGGAAAGATTCTTTTTGACCCAATGACGTCACCGACTTACACAGAAGTTAGTAGTACCACCGTTTGGCTTCTCCAATAATCTGCTTCAATGTCCGGCGCACTTCCTGGGGGCTTTGTCTTTAAAAATGTGCAACGTCACTGCCTGGCAAAAATAATAACCATGCCCAAAAGCTTCTAGCACGTCAGACAACAAAAAAGATTAAAAGTAACGATTTTCTCTACTGTAACATAGAAAAAAAGGACAATAAAAGAAAAGATCTGTGTGTTCAGGCCACAAACAGAGTGGATGAGAAGTGTAAACGACCCGGGCCTTCAATACTGTGCATCTGTGGGAAACGCTGCGTCACAGCTAAATGATGAGGCTAATGAGGTTAACAGTTTTTGTTTATAGTGAATGTATTCAGTGTTTCCGCTACTATTGTCTTGGAGGGGCGCTGCACCCCGCCAACGGAGCCCCGCGCCCCCCCTGAAATTCAAGGTGTTTAAAAATAAATAATCTTTTTTTTTAATATATATATATATATATATATATATATATATATATATATATATATATAGCACCAAATTGCAACTAATCTATATCTACTGTCACTTTTCACATTGAACATGAGCTCTTTTATTAAATAAACTAAACGCTTTCAAGTTGTGAGTTTAGTGTTTTTGACCCTAAGAAACACTGATGCATTAATCAATAACAATAATCCACAGCTCCTCTCTCTGCTCCAGAGCATTAGCATTATTAGCATTAGCATTAGCTCAGCGCAGAAACGCAGAGAGACTTATGGCAACACAAAATAAAACATGGGAGCGGTGGAGATGAGGAGGTGTCGGCATTCTAGCGATTTACTCGGAAGGCTTCAGTAGAAGCCGCTGGGAGTCCCAGCAGCTTCTACTGAAGCCAGTCCCCAACTCCGGGGACTTCTGGACTTTGGGCGGCAGTATATGCGTGAAGTTGTTTGCGGCCTGCCAGTAAACCCAAAGCAGAAGAAGAAGAAGTGACGTCAGCGGCTTCATTTGCCTAATCCTCCCCCAGGGACTGTACTTAGTTCCATGGGGGCACTAAGTGCTGGGAACTAAGTACGGCAAAGTACTTTGTGTGAAAGCGGCTATTGTTACACCGCATATTAATGTATTGGAAAAGGTTTAAAAAGTCGGACCTTTGGAACAGGTGCGCACAGTGATTACGCACTCTGACGGGCAGGCATGCGTCAACGTTTTTCCTGTGGTTTAAAATAGCATATTTGGATCATTTAAATAAGGCCAGCAAAGAAGATGATGCAAGAGGTCGCATCAAAGGACAGAAGTGGTACTTCTGATGATGTAAATCCTAAGGACATTGCATCAAAAGGACAATAATTCCAGACCACAAAAAGTATACAGATTACCATACAGCTCACCACCAAAGATGATTTAGCAGTCCTTAAAGAACGCATGGCTGCATTGAAGAGGAAGCATGCATTGGAGGCCCAAGAGGAGGAGCTTAGAAAAGAAAAGACTGGCTTTTCAACTAAATCTGACTGCAATCAATGCCAAACTTGAAATACTGAAATCCACTCAAGGCGTGGATCCAAAGGATCTGTGGAAAATGGAAACAAACAGAAATCTGAAAAGATGAAGTCTCCCTCTGCCCCAATGTTTATCTCTCCAACACAACCATCACTTACAGGATCAAGCTCAAGCTCCAAGATGAAAATACACACACACCCTTCAATAAAGCACATGTTTCACCTGGACAGACTAGTGTTCCTGGAGAGGACACTGGATTCAGTTCTGGCTGCCCTGTTGTAATAACCTCTCAGCTTGCAGTAGAACAACAGGAAAAGATGTTCATCAAACTCATCATGTTTTTAAAGTAAAACCATGATGAAATGCACACGGAGAGTGAGGAGCAGGGAAGAAACCACACAGAGGAGACCAGCTCCAAGACATCAGAGCATCACCAAAGTCATAAGCATCAGACCCAAACACAGGATGGAGAAATGGAATCCAACCTGGTGATAGAGGATTTGGAATAAGCCCAGGAAAGGATTTTCAACAGGAGTGAGTATGGCGATCAACGAGAAGGCAACCACTGACTGGTGCTACTGGATATCTTCTCATTGAGTAGCTTTTGTAAAAGTAAAAAGGATTTGTGCTCAAGTGTGATGAAGGGCGGAATGGCAGCATATATTTGATAAATAAGATGTGTTTGTTTCCCTGGCACAAAAGGTTGAAAAAGAACAGAAAAAAACCATCGGTATGAATATGGGCTGAGTGACATTGGTGCTCCCTAATTACAACTGGTCACCGCACTGCCTTAAAGCCACTGGGGCCAAAACAAACAACAGAGTACACACATCTTACCTTCCGTATTCCAGCAGAGTGGAGTGGACTCTGGACTCCTCCTCCTGCAGCTCCCCTGCATCCCTCTGCCGCCTGTACTTCCTCTGAGGTTTGTACACTTCCTGTAAACACCAGCATTTATTAAGGACATTTTAGATTTGATATAACCCAAACAGATCAGTAGGAAAACGTTTCAGAACACGCCTGTTCCTGCTGTTTTTAAGCACACAGAATAACTTTATTATTCTGATGAACCACATGTGCTTTTTGTCTTTGCAGTTGAAGTAGTTACAGAACCAATTTAATGTATGCTATGCTGGTGAAGCCACTTACCAATACTTTCAGAACTGCACTCACAGCCTTGTCTTTCCTCTGAAGGAACTCCTCATCCTGGAACACAGAGTTACACAGCACATATTATGATTAGGAGGACAATTGATGTAATAGAGCAAAACAACACTATGGTTTACATGTCCTACCAAGGGGGAACATTACTACCACACATCTGCACAATTCTGTTCAATTCAAAGTCAGGGTTAACACTCTGGGCCAAATCTCATTCTGACAGTGACATTTAGCATTATTTAGCAATGTTCCAGTATTTTGATAACTGATCACAGTGGTGATGTTTTCCATTCTCTCTTCTGTCCCACATCTGGATTCCACTCCACCAAGCTCTACAGTAAGTCTGGCTCAGTGACTGACGCTACCTCTGGCAGGCTGTGGCTCTTCTGGAACTGACAGATGGAGTACGCTCTCACAGAGTCGCCCATCTCTTCCCGCGTCTCAATGGCTCGCTTCACCAACCACTGGCAGGAGACACAACACACAGCTGGTCATACACTGTGCACTTCAGATCTCCACCGACACTGAACCATTGATTCTCTGACATTACAGCATGTGAATGCAACATATTTCATAAGTTAGGATATTCACTTAAGATCCAAATCATAAGCCATACCTTAACAGCAGATATAAATGAGTTTAAATTGGGCAGAAAAACTGATAGGACACCTATGTCTAATGGAGGAATACACAGTTTCAAGACAAATGCTATCATTGTTACGATTTGAAATGCTCTTAACAAATGTCAATGTAATGCTTAACATTACCATATGAAGATTTGGTATCTCAGTTGAGGATGGATTCTCTCACCTGTATTACTGGAAAGATGTGGATAAAATCCAGTCCTTGGATTTGATGTGGCTCCAGGCAATGAGGACACTTCATCTTTGGGAGCACCGACACAATTTTCTCCGTCAGGGATCTGCCAAGAGGAAGAAGCACTTATCAGTCGCTCTTTGCACTGCCTGCTTCTGATCTGAGTGTGTGTTCATTGTTAATAATCATAGGACATTCTTTTAAAAGCTTACAAATGAGGTTATTTCTTGCTCCATGCTATAGTGCTGCTAACATGTAATAATGATGACCAGGATGGCAACAGATCTGTACACACTGTGACTCTGCAGGCTCACTTCATGTCACACTGGGACATGTTATATGTTAGTCACTGTCTCTGTTAGACTGGACAATATCACATTTCAATGGTGTCAGCTTGTGTGATGATGAATATCTGGTGAATCTGCACTATCATTGAAATGGAAAAATAAATCATCAATGTATGTCATTTATCTGCACAGCTCTTAAGTGAACTATTTAACTCTATTCTATTTTTATTAAGATGTTGTTTAAATTGCAAGGAGCCCAGAATATTCAGCGTGAAATTGGTTGGTGGTATGCAAAGTCGGATTGGAAGAATGGAGTTCTACTTTCCTGTCATAATCTTTGATATAAGCCCTTCTTTGGTGGCTTTAGCTTTAAATGTTGGACCAGCCACATTGTTTCAGTTGGACAGCCGACCACTTCTCTCCAAACAGTCAACGTTCATCTAGGACCGTTTATTCACACAGTGTATGGGGGCCTCCGGGAACAATTCACCAGCTCAAACCCCACTTACATTTTCTGGCCAATTGTTGAGTTTTCTTGGAAAAGAAGATCCACATCAATGTCAAAGTTACAAGTGGTGATGCACCAGGTCATACCACCTACCACCTGAAGAGGGGACAGGAGGACAGGTTGAGTGGGAGCGTTACTGTTGGAATCAATCAATGGCAGCCCTGTCTACTGAGTGAACTCAAAGATTAATAGATACTTCAGTTCACAATTTATAATAATAATAATAATAATACATTTAGCCCTTTTCCGAATACCCAAAGCACTTTACATTACAAATGATTCATATCAGACAGTGAACACTGTGTTGACAATCCCCACAGGAGCAAATTGGGGTGAATAGTCTTGCCCAAGGACACAACGGCTTGTCGGAGTGGCGTTTTTATCATCTGGAAAGGCACAATTGAGTGTTAATGTCGCCATCATCACATGACAGGGAGAGAGCAGGTCCTGGTACCTTATCGAAAGGGGACAAGCCTTTAATCCGTGCCCGGAAGTATCCAGCTGCCAGCAGGAGCTCCAGGATCTCCGCCAGCTTGATGCTCTGCTCCTCATCCTCTCGGGTTTCCACCTGGGGCCACACACACATAATTTACCTCTGTAAGAAACAAACTCCATGTGGGCTGCTGGAGTGCTCTGGAGCAACACTGCACACAGCTGCAGAGGGTCTGTTCTTCCACTCAGCTAACGTCAACGTCCATGGAAAGAGCCAAATATCTGCCAACTTAAAGAGGCCATTCCTTTACTTAGCTCTCTTAATTATGAAATAAAGCAAAGGTTTCCTATTGACACCGCTAAAACTGTAAACGAGCATTCAAACTCCATCCAGCTGTTAAAGCTAACTCAAGTTAGCTCACAAGCAAGCCTCCGAGTTTTCCCGCTATTAGGTTGGAGTAGGGTTGCAGTGAAAGCCCCGTAGGTGTTAAAGGTTGATGTAAACGCTGCTCACCTGAATCAGGTTTCCTTCTTGGTCATATTGGGCACCTATTTTAGAGCCAGTTCTGACTCTGTGGAAAACCGACGAAGCCGCCGCCATGATGAACTGACGTGTTGACAGGTCACATGACCGGAACATGTGACATGTCAAATGTTAATTGTTGAATGCAACTAAACACAAGAAATAACAACGAACACTAGCTAGCTATTTATTTGAAGCCGCAGGCAGGCTGTGTTTCGAACACGCGACTATGTCACGAGGAGCGCAGACCATGGGTGTGTAAAAAGAACGGCACAGACACCACAACGTGCACGCGCATTTTCAGCCAGCAGAGGGAGCACCAAGATTTCAATGAAACAGTTACAGAGAAAATATCTAGAAATTAAGTCATTTGGAAATAACGTTTGAGGCATTCGTACATGGATGTATAATAAGAACATTCGTACCACATTTTTACACGGGTTTTAATTTTGCAACAACCAATCCTCTCAGATTGCTCCTTGCCAACCTGGTCCACTTACACTCAGAGGATATCTGCTAACACTGATACACAGATCGAGACATCAACTATTATAATCATATTCAAATAATCATAATAATAATAATCGTAATCATCATACAATAATAATAACAATCATAATCATAATAACAATAATGGTAATAGTTATCATATAATAATAATAATATCATTATATTAATCATAATTATGTTATGTGCATTTGCCAGTTACATTCATTCTGATTTTATTATGATTTAATTGTTCATGATTTCCATCATGTACAGCTTATTTATTTGACATCACATAATATTGTACAAATGTTTTTAATGTTTAATGAGGTTTAACAAAACTGTGCTTTGATGTGGTAATGCGATAAAGCTTCTTTAAATCTGAATTGAATAGGATACGTGCATTGTCTCTTTAAACTGACAGACCTTTAGGAGAAAGAAACAGTATACTGTTATAATAATAATAATAATAATACAAATACATACTCATCATAATACTTTTTATCATAATAATTATAGCAACAATCATAATAATCGTGTAATAATAATAATACATACTAAAATAATAATAATAATAATACTAATAATGTTATGTGCAGTTAGTATGCAGTGTTATCATTACTATTAGTTTTTATTATCGTTACATATGAATATTGGTGATGATTTCCATCTCGTTCCGTTTCTTTCCTTCCTTCCACATCAGCTTTGATGTGCAACGCAAATAAAGTATCTTGACGTTTGCATTTAGGTGACAGAGAGAGCGAGAGAGAAAAGAGAGAGAGAGAGAGAGAGAGAGAGAGAGAGAGAGAGAGAGAGAGAGAGAGAGAGAGAGAGAGAGAGAGAGAGAGAGAGAGAGAGAGAGAGAGAGAGAGAGCGAGAGAGAAAAGAGAGACAAAACACTGCCAGATATTTTGCGACAGTACTGCTCACATTGCGGCCACAACACGACAACGGCTCGGTTTACGGCACACGTGTGTACAGACCACTTCACTCCAGCGGTGGTGACTCCAACATGGCTAAAGTTTCTAAGAAGAAAGTGAGTAGGAAGAGCGTCAGGAAGAGCTCCACGGTGACGGAGAAGATCGCAGAGGTGAAGCCAGATGTGGTGTACGACGATGGCGACGATGAGTTTCTCAGTAAAGAAGACGGAAATATCAGCAGTGAGGAGGAGGAGGAGGAGGAGGAGGAGGACGGCGGCGGCAAGGATGAACGAAAACGCCAAAAGCTGCTCGAAGCCATCAGCGCTCTGGGAGGTAAGAGGCAGAAGAAGCTGGGGGAGAGATCCGAGGCAGCCGTCCTCATGTCGGAGTTTACCGTCAACGCCGAGGGAGAGGGCGATAAGATCGATCTCTCGGACCTCATCGGGTCAATGGAGAAAACCTCCGCTGTCCCTGCCAAGACCAAGAAGCAGCTGAAGAACCTGCAGCATTCTAACAAGACCATTGAGTGCCCCCTCAGCAAGCAGGAGAGTGAGAGGATTCAAAGAGATGTGGCTTTCCGGAAGGCTTCCACAGAGGTGACCCGGTGGAAAGACATCATCAAACAGAACCAGAGGGCTGAGCAGCTGGTCTTCCCCCTGGACAAGGAGCCCACGGGTCCTAGGCCAATGGAGAGGATGGTGACCGGGTGGAAGGCACAAACCCCGCTCGAGCAGGAGATATTTGCCCTCCTTTCAGCAAACAAGCAGCCCATCAATGACCCCATCCTGACCCCTGCAGAGGAGGCTTCAATGAGGGCCATGAGCCTGGAGGAGGCCAAGATACGCCGAGCAGAGCTGCAGAAAGCCCGGGCTCTGCAGTCCTACTACGAGGCAAAGACCAGGAGAGAGAGAAAAATCAAGAGCAAAAAATACCACAAAGTGCAGAACAAGGCAAAGCGTAAAGAGTTCCTGAAGAAGTTTGAGGAGATGGTGAAGACGGACCCCGCCGCTGCCTTGGAGGAGCTGAGTAAGATCGAGCTGGCCAGGATGCAGGAGAGGATGTCTCTGAAGCACCAGAACAGTGGCAAGTGGGCCAAGTCAAAGGTCATCATGGCAAAATATGATGAGGGGGCTCGCAAAGCCATGCAGCAGCAGCTGGAGGTGAACAAGGAGCTGACCCAGAAGCTGGTGACTGCGCTGAATAAAGAGGAAGAGGAAGAGGAGGAAGCAGTGGATGAAGAGGTGCTGCCTGATTTTGTAAATGATGCAGAGCAAGGACTACATTGTTCCAATCCCTGGATGAGAGGAAAGCTGTCTGAGGACCCTGCTGAAAAAGAGTTAAGTGAAAATATGGATCTAATAACCGAGGGGCCTGGAGCTGTGGGAAATCCAGCCGAGGAAGAGGAGGAGGAGGAAGAGGTTGTGGAAACAGAAGAGGAAACCCTCCTCAGGGAGTTTGACAGCAGGAGGAAACGGCGTCAGGCTCACGAGGCTGTCACAGCACCTGTACCTGAAGAGGAGGAGCCACAAGTACCTGACCAGGAGGAAGAGGAGGAGCCACAAGTACCTGACCAGGAGGAAGAGGAGGAGCCACAAGTACCTGACCAGGAGGAAGAGGAGCTGTCAGAGTTCACAAGCCTTTTCCAGGGAATAGCAGACAGCAGTCGGGAAGCTGAGATGCCCGAGGGAGCTGCAGACACGAACCCTTCAGCCCAGCTGGAGGAGGGGCTGGTGAGGGTCAGGACTCTGGAGGACATGGAGCTCCTCAGTCAGCCGGCCCCTGCTACAGAACAGCTGCCCTCTGTAGCTCCACAGGCTGACACAACCAGGAAAAGAAAGCGGGGGATCGAGCTGAAAGAAGTTCTCACCAAAGAAACAAAAGTCATCAAAGTTCCTCTCGCCCCAACCATGGAGGACACGGAGGACTCGGAGGACAAGCTTGACCAACGGGGGCTCATTAAAGAGGCCTTTGCCGGAGATGACGTGGTGGCAGACTTCCTTAAGGACAAGAGGAAGCAGGAGGATGCAGCGAAGCCGCAGGTTGTGGACCTGACTCTTCCTGGTTGGGGCGAGTGGGGAGGGACAAACCTAAAGCCTTCCCGCAACAAACGGAGGAGGTTCAGGATTAAGACGGCCCCCCCCCCTCCAAGGAGAGACCAATGTCTCCCCAGCATCATCATGTCAGAGAAGAGAAACAGCTCCATCAGCCTCCATCAGGTGAACTCGCTGCCCTTTCCCTTCCAGAACCACGCGCAGTTTGAGAGCACCATCCGCGCTCCGCTGGGTCGCACCTGGAACACAGAGCAGACTGTCAGAAAGATCAGCAAGCCCAAGGTGGTCACCCAGCTGGGCGCCATCATCGAGCCCATGTCCCGTGAGGAGCTGCTGAAGGACAAGAAGCAGGTGTCTGCAGGGAGCACTAGTCATGTGGACTCATGGAAGAGAAAACGTTAGCAACAGTTCTTGTCAACATGCTCACTGGGTAAAAGTCAATGTAAAGCAAAGCAGCCAGCACAGCAGGTTGTCATGACAGCTGCACTACTCAGATTCCCTCTCTGCTTAAGCTTTTCATGTTATATAGATATGTCAAATCAATGCTGAAAGTCAACTGAGAAGGGTCAATATGTGAAGCACATGGTGTCATTGGGCTTAGATGAGAACAGCTGGTGATTTAGTAAAGCACCTTCCTGCTGCCTGATGCTGTGTACTCCCTGTATCGTGTTGTCTGAAAGTGGTAAATGGACTCAAACTCTATCTGCTTCCTGTGCTTTCTTTTAGCATAAGTTGTCGTTTTTAAAAAGAATGAATTGTGGTAGTTCCCAGCTGATGATGTATAAATACAATAATGGTATTAACAGCCATAATTAATAACATTTCATAAACCATAATGACTGTTCTAAAATGCTTTATTAATATAGGTCTATGTATGATCTTTTTTTAAGTATCATTACTGATATTTTGGTGTGTACTGATACCTGAACACATTCCACCTACTGTATTAGTTCCATTTATGGTAGGAATATATATTGAGTTTGAAAAGATGCCTATTGTACATGTCTGATAGCTGGATCTGTAATAAGTGTAGCTGTAAGATGAAGAGTGGAGTAGGAAGTACAATATGTTCCTCTGAGATGAAGTAGGTTGGAAACATACAGCAGATGAACTGCTCAAAGTACATACTTTATTATCAAGTAGTGTATTTATGACAGACACTGTTCAAATGTATTGTTGGGTTTAGCTAATATACCACCATGAACATAAGAGGAATATCCAGTAAGACCTGTCACTGTGATCACACAGCAGCACTGACCTGTGATCAGTCAAGAGGAGTAGAACATCAGTCAGGACTGATCCTAAACAGCAGCAATATTACAACTGGATCTGTTTATAACTACAATGTGTTCATGGTTTGTTATTGACTCATTCTATTCAATTCAAAACCTTTATTTATCCAGGTAAAATCCCATTGAGATCAATGATCTCTTTCTCAAGGGAGACCTGCAGCAGTAGGTTCCACAAGAAGACATAAACAACAGAACAACAAAAGGACATCATACAGCAAAATGTACAGGGATTACAATTTACATATTTAACCACATGTACAGGTACCAACAGCATCTGATTTTGTAGCATCCAACCGAGCTTTAAAAACATGTATTAATCTGATATGAACTCATTTCAATATGGCTGTGTCTTTTTTGTCACAAATAAATAACTTTTGTCCCAAAATAATAACTCTTGCACAGATGTAAGGCCTCAGTTCAAAAATCCAATGATGTGACCCTTCTCTTCCTTTGGACCATCACCTCTTTAGGTAACACTGAAGGCATCAGTGCTGACTCGTTCTGTTTGCTGAGACTACAGAGTTCATAGACAGCCATGTTCCATGCCCCCAAAGTGAGGTCGATCACAAAGCATCTGCTTTGCCTGGTGTTGATACCAACTGGCACTAACACAATTCACTTTACAAACCTAATACCCAGCTATTTTCATATTGTATTATTTCAATTCATCAATTCCATTGAAGTCAACTTCTTCTGTCCATCAAAAGAAAATAGTTTGTCACAAACAATTTGACTTTTTTCAAGACATTGTGTACAAGGTTAGTACAGTGGTTTGCCTTGTCTTGATGTTGCCATAGTAACATATGTCCTGGTTCCTGGCAGTGGACTAAACGACCTCATGTTGGAGGTAAAGGGCATTATCTATCATTTCTGACATACATTCACCAAACAAGTCAATTCATTGATTATTTTTTAATGATGAACTAATAACTCAAAACTAAATATATGTTTAATGAAAAAATAAAACCCTGGCATCCTTTGCTATTGTGTTGCCCTAAGGGTTGGATTCACATCGCTGTGTAGTGCTTTCAAGCTTGTCACTTGACATGGTGTTTATTCCTTCCGTTAAGCAGAGGAGTTTTAAAGTCGGCATGGTTATTTCACAGGATGCTGGATCACATGTTTCACTGACACCATTCTGAAGGTTGTAAACTGGGGCCGGCCGTTAGGAGTGGAACAGCAACATCTTACAATGTGCTTTATATGTAGATATTCAATGTATACGGCAGCAGTGTCTAGAAGGAAAGCATTTACAGTTGGGTTAAACCTTCACACATGGGTGAGAGTGCATGCTTTGGCACCTGACATCTCTGTATTTCATGTGATAGGCACTCTATTAAAGCAGAGGAATCCCGTAATGGACTATGCATCAGTTCAGGTAATGGTTGTCAGCTTGAGTGCCCAAGAGGCATTGGAGAATTCCATTAGAAACCTATAGTTACTAAATCAGTCATTCTCTATCGAACCTCCTCTTTGGGGCAATTACTACAGCTTCATACAGCTTTCAACAAAGAAAAGAGACCTAGTCCTTGGACTGGCTGCTGCTGCCCACTGGACTGCATCGAGAACAGACAGTGATTCTCGCTCAGATATGTGAAGGCTGCTGTGGCTGTAAATCAGAGAGCTGGGGTGTGGGCCTACAACCTCCATGATGGAACACGTTTTTCCCCATAAAGCCCATTTGTAAGATCTGCTTAAATATTTGTTCTAGGATGAAGGAGCATGTATATGCCTTATTAGTTGGCTGAAAAGCTGTATGAGATGATACAGAAGCATGGGTTACCTAACTATTTAAAAGCATGCAGTAATTCCTAACTGATTGAAGTATTATAAAGTGCCGTTAAATGCACTAACAGTAGATTTGGCAGTCTTATTTGTCACCAAAGTCCACTTGATTTTGCAAGTCTGTTTGTGATACAATCTGATGGAGGACTATTACCCACATCCCCCTGTAATCCAAGGCCCGACTCCATGCGTACCCTGACAGGTGTAAGATTAACTTAGTTAGGTGCAGAGGCGCTCATGCACACCAAATTAAATGAATGGAACAAATCCCCCTCCTAATTAAGATGAAAACACGTGTCAGTTGTAACCTTGCTGAGCACTAATTATGTACAAATGATTTATCATCTGTTTCGTCCTGAATAGCAATGGACTCACCTCTCTGATAGCCCTGCTGGCTGTTAAGAGATGGCCCATGATCAACAGTGACAGGTTGTGCTGCGGAGAAGCTGCACGTCCACCGGGCCAGCCAATCAGAGCCGGCCTGAGCTCAGACTCTCCTCCCTTCCATTAACCTACATTGAGTGTGCAGCTGAGCATCACTGTGTCTCGTCTCTCCTTCTTGTTTCTCTCCCCGGAATGAAAATAAAGTACATTCAGTGAGGAAAGGGGGGGGGGGGGGGGGGGGGAGACTGTGTGACTGGTGCAGGCTGAGCGGGGGGAGTTAAAACCTGAAACAGAGATGAATCCCACTGAGTTCCATTCGTACATTCTTACGGAGCAATGTGAGGCGGTTTCACAGGCTCTCCAACTATAATAACAAATTAAATGACGCAGAATACTGTCAGCCTATACGTCAACATGTTATGCACAATAAATGCCCTGGAACAAAAACATAGAGGTAATACTGGTACCAGCCTAAGGCCAGCAGGTGGTGCAATAGGCTAAGCCTGCCAAAAGCCCCTCTCTAAATTCCTGAGGGCTAAAATATCAAAACAAGCAGCTCCTCATGATAAATGGACAGTCTAACAGGGATATTCCGTCTTATTTCCCCCTGCCTTGCGAGTACAGATACATTTCAACGGGCAGCAGCTCTGATTAGCATTAGAATCAGAGTCCCTTGTGATGCTAAGGACACATCAACCAATCTGTAATCATTGTTCCGCAGGCTTGCTCACAAGGGGATATAGCCTGCTTTGTCATTACCATTCAATATGCCACACACATGCTGGCAAAGCTTCCATGGTTCTTCCAGCTACAGGGCATTTGCATTTCCTCCTCGAGGTTCCAAGAAATTGCACAGACAATCATGCTCCACAAATTACTCCTCTCTGTTGCACTGTCTGTAGATGAGAGATGCTTTTCTTCCATGACTGCTGCAGAAGGCAGAGAAAAGCTTCCTCATTCTATGTCTCATTTGGTCCTTGTGTGATTCTTCTTTTGAAATTGTCCCTGTGTGCGTCCTCAAATGTCATTATGTACATGTGTCCGCTCCGGCCTTTAGGGAACAATTGACTTGCTATTGTGATTTGGGTTTTAGCCGACATCTTTGGTAACAACAATTTGATTGTTGGATGTTGTGGTAAATGTCAGTACCTGCTAGCACACACACACACACACACACACACACACACACACACACACACACACACACACACACACACACACACACACACACACACACACACACACACACACACACACACCACACACACACACACACACACACACACACACACACACACACACACACACACACACACACACACACACACACACACACACACACACACACACACACACACACACACACACACACACACACACACACACACAGTCTGTATGTCATTATTGCCCTGAGTCTAATCTTTCTCAGATCTTTTGGTGGATAAATGTGCATAAGTAGGTACATTTAAAAAGATTTCACTCATGTCAGCCTTATAATGCAGATTACTCAGGTCATCCCTGACATGTAACACATCACTGAATACAAGAGCAGCAGCCATTTTCCTTTGTTGCCCCCCTACCCTTTCTACAGTGTATTCTTCTGCCCGCAGTGAGGGACTCGGGGGCCGAGGTAAGAGAGGCTTGGCAAACAGCATCTCCCACATCATGGCTTTCTGGGGATTGGCGGGGGCGGAGGGTTAGGGGTTAATTATAGACGACAGAAAGGTCACAGGGCCTATTCTTTTGGAGCTGGGACCTGCAACGGTCCATTGGGGAGGACATTTATGACGAGGGCCCGGCCCCACCCCTCCGTCACCATCACTCACATTTAAACTGAAGGAGCCGACAGTGGGACTCCGTAGCGTGATAATGAAAAGGCCCTTAGCGCTTCGGCACAGGCAGGATGATGAATTGAATCCCTGGCTGATCTCTGGTTGCGTCAGGGGGCCTCCAGTAGCCCTTGACAACTAATCGAAAGCCCCCGTACCCTCCTCTTGCCTACCAGACTTCCTTTATCACTCTCATTATTGGGGTTAAGTGAGTCTCCCATGGGACTATGAGTAGTACAGTGTATGGAACCTGCCAATTCATCTCATTGGATAATTCATTCATTGTAAAGGCATCAATGATTCTCTGTGGAGTCTGATAATAGTAAGTAGTAGTCATGTTCACATCGTATAAAAGGCACTGAAGGTCTGCAGTCAGTTTTTATTCCAAACTAAAATGGCTTTTTAAGAAATGTCACAAGTTAAGGCAGTGCAAAATGTTTATTAAAGCATTCAATGATTGTATTCACAAACAATATTATGTTTATCAAAGCCTGGTATATCTTCATACTCAATCAATCAATCAATCAATCAATCAAAGCTTAATTATATAGCCCAATATCACAAATGTTACTTTTGTCTCAGTTTGTACATTACATTACATTACATTACATTACATTACATTACATTGCATTTAGCTGACGCTTTTATCCAAAGCGACTTACAATAAGTACATTCGACCAGGAAGACACAACCTTGAAGAAAACAGAATCATATAAGTACATCAGGTTTCATAGAGCCAAACATTTCAAGTGCTACTCAACTGGCTATAGATAAGCCAGTCCTTTGTTAGTATACAAGTGCTTCGTTAATAGTTCTAACGCTCGAAGTGGAGTCGAAAGAGATGAGTTTTCAGTTTGCGCCGGAAGATGTGCAAGCTATCTGCCGTCCTGATGTCAATGGGGAGTTCATTCCACCATCTTGGAGTCAGGACAGCAAACCCACGTGTTTTCGCCGATGGGAACTTGGGTCCCCCTCGCAGCGAGGGCGCAACAAGTCGTTTGGCTGATGCAGAGCGTAGTGCACGCGCTGGGGTGTACGGTTTAACCATGTCCTGGATGTAGGAAGGGCCAGATCCATTCGCAGCATGGTACGCAAGTACCAGTGTCTTGAAGTGGATTCTAGGAGTTACCGGAAGCCAGTGAAGGGAGCGGAGGAGCGGAGTGGTGTGGGAGAATTTAGGAAGGTTGAAGACCAGACGAGCCGCTGCATTCTGGATGAGCTGCAGAGGTCGGATGGCACATGCAGGTAGACCAGCCAGGAGGGAGTTGCAGTAGTCCAGGCGTGAGATGACGAGAGCCTGGACCAGAACCTGAGTCGCTTTCTGAGTCAGCTGGGGACGTATCTTCCTGATGTTGTAAAGCGTGTATCTGCAGCAACGGGTTGCAGCAGCGATGTTTGCAGTGAAGGACAGGTTGTTATCTAGGGTCACACCCAGATTCCTTGCAGTCTGAGTCGGGGAAACAACTGAGGTGCCGATGTTGATTGTTAGGTCAAGAGTGGGACAATCTTTTCCCGGGAGGAAGAGCAGCTCAGTCTTGTCAAGGTTGAGCTTGAGGTGGTGAGCAGACATCCACTGAGAGATGTCAGCTAGACAAGCAGAGATGCGTGCGACGACCTGGGTCTCTGAGCGGGGAAAGGACAGAATTAATTGGGTGTCATCAGCGTAGCAGTGGTAAGAAAAACCATGTGGGCTAATGACTGATCCGAGCGAGTTTGTGTACAGGGAGAAGAGGAGGGGACCAAGAACAGAGCCCTGAGGGACCCCCGTAGTTAATTGACAAGGGTCGGACTCAGACCCTCTCCAAGTCACCCTGTAGGTACGGTCTTTCAGGTATGAGGTGAGGAGGGAAAGTGCAGAGCCTGAAACTCCAAGTTTTTGGAGAGTGCGAAGGAGGATCTGATGATTCACCGTGTCGAATGCAGCAGACAGGTCCAATAGGATGATGACAGAGGAGAGGGATGCAGTTTTGGCAGTGTGCAGTTCCTCAGTGACAGCAATGAGAGCAGTTTCTGTGGAGTGACCTGCCTTGAAACCAGACTGGTGCGGATCCAGAAGGTTGTTCTGATTGAGATAACAGGAGAGTTGTTTAAAGACAGCGCGTTCAAGTGATTTAGACAGGAACGGGAGGAGAGAGACAGGCCTGTAGTTTGTACAGAATATGAACATGAATACTCTGTCCTTGAACCCTCACACCGGACAAGAAAAACTTCCAAAGAAAGAAATGGGAAAAATTGTAAATTGAAAAGATAATACATTTTACAGTGTAGGTAGACCAAATGTTTGGAAATGCATGTGTCTATAATAAGAAGATGAATCCACGAGGATGTCAGCAATCCTGTGGGAGCCATCAGGGAAGTAGTATGGTGAGAGTCAGGCAGGACCGCAGAGAAAGGTTCAGCCACGACTCGAAGTCCAGGACTCAGATCCAGTGCTCAGGACTCAGGATCCAGGACTCAGGATCCAGGACTCAGAATCCAGGATTCAGAATCCAGGACTCAGGATCCAGGATTCAGGACTCAGAATCCAGGACTCAGGATCCAGGACTCAGGATCCAGGACTCAGGATCCAGGACTCAGAATCCAGGACTCAGGATCCAGGACTCAGGATCCAGGACTCAGAATCCAGGACTCAGGATCCAGGACTCAGGATCCAGGACTCAGGATCCAGAATCCAGGACTCAGGAGCCAGGATCCAGGACTCAGGATCCAGGACACAGGATCCAGGACTCAGGATCTAGGACTCAGAATCCAGGACTCAGGATCCAGGACTCAGGATCCAGGACTCAGGATCCAGGACTCAGGATCCAGAATCCAGGACTCAGGATCTAGAATCCAGGACTCAGGATCCAGGATCCAGGACTCAGAATCCAGGACACAGGATCCAGGACTCAGGATCCAGGACACAGGATCCAGGACTCAGGATCCAGGACTCAGAATCCAGGACTCAGGATCCAGGATTCAGGATCCAGGACTCAGGATCCAGGACCCAGGATCCAGGACTCAGAATCCAGGACTCAGGATCCAGGACTCAGGATCCAGGACTCAGGATCCAGAATCCAGGACTCAGGATCCAGTACTCAGGATCCAGGACTCAGAATCCAGGACTCAGGATCCAGGACTCATCATCCAGGATTCAGAATCCAGGATTCAGGACTCAGAATCCAGGACTCAGGATTCAGGACTCAGGATCCAGGACTCAGAATCCAGGACTCAGGATCCAGGACTCAGGATCCAGGACTCAGAATCCAGGACTCAGGATCCAGGACTCAGAATCCAGGACTCAGGATCCAGAATCCAGGACTCAGGATCCAGGATCCAGGACTCAGAATCCAGGACACAGGATCCAGGACTCAGGATATAGGACTCAGAATCTAGGACTCAGGATCCAGGACTCAGGATCCAGGACTCAGGATCCAGAATCCAGGACTCAGGATCCAGAATCCAGGACTCAGGATCCAGGATCCAGGATCCAGGACTCAGAATCCAGGACACAGGATCCAGGACTCAGGATCCAGGACTCAGGATCCAGGACTCAGGATCCAGAATCCAGGACTCAGGATCCAGGGCTCAGGATCCAGAATCCAGGACTCAGGATCCAGGACTCAGGATCCAGGACTCAGAATCCATGATTCAGAATGCAGGACTCAGGATCCAGGATTCAGGACTCAGAATCCAGGACTCAGGATCCAAGACTCAGGATCCAGGACTCAGAATCCAGGACTCAGGATCCAGGATTCAGGACTCAGAATCCAGGACTCAGGATCCAGGACTCAGGATCCAGGACTCAGGATCCAGGACTCAGAATCCAGGACTCAGGATCCAGGACTCAGGATCCAGGAATTAGGATCCAGAATCCAGGACTCAGGATCCAGGATCCAGGGCTCAGAATCCAGGACACAGGATCCAGGACTCAGGATCTAGGACTCAGAATCCAGGACTCAGGATCCAGGACTCAGGATCCAGGACTCAGGACTCAGGATCCAGGACTCAGAATCCAGGATTCAGAATGCAGGACTCAGGATCCAGGACTCAGGATCCAGGACTCAGGATCCAGGACTCAGGATCCAGGACACAGGATCCAGGACTCAGAATCCAGGATTCAGAATCTAGGACTCAGGATCCAGGATCCAGGACTCAGGATCCAGGACTCAGAATCCAGGACTCAGGATCCAGGACTCAGGATCCAGGACTCAGGATCCAGGACTCAGGATCCAGGACTCAGGATCCAGAATCCAGGACTCAGGACTCAGGACTCAGGATCCAGTACTCAGGATCCAGGACTCAGAATCCAGGACTCAGAATCCAGGACACAGGATCCAGGACTCAGGATCTAGGACTCATAATCCAGGACTCAGGATCCAGGACTCAGGATCCGGACTCAGGATCCCGACTCCAGGATCCAGAATCCAGCACTCAGGATCCAGGATCCAGGACTCAGAATCCAGGACACAGGATCCAGGACTCAGAATCCAGGACTCAGGATCCAGGATTCAGGAGTCCAGTACTCAGGATCCAGGACTCAGAATCCAGGACTCAGATCCAGGACTCAGGATCAGGACTCAGGATCAAGGACTCAGGATCCAGGACTCAGGATCCAGGATCCAGGACTCAGAATCCAGGACTCAGGAACCGTACTCAGGATCCAGGACTCAGAATCCAGGACTCAGGATCCAGGACTCAGGATCAGGACTCAGGATCCAGAATCCAGGACTCAGGATCCAGGACTCAGGAATCCAGGATCCAGGAACTCAGAATCAGGACTCAAGGATCCGGTAACTCAGGATCCAGGACTCAGAATCCAGGACTTCAGGATCCAGGGACCTCATGGATCCAAGGACCTCAGGAATCCAGACCAGGATCCAGGACACAGGATCCAGGACTCAGAATCCAGGATTCAGAACTAGGACTCAGGATCCAGGATCCAGGACTCAGGATCCAGGACTCAGAATCCAGGACTCAGATCCCAGGATCCAGGACTCAGGATCCAGGACTCAGGATCCAGACTCAGGATCCAGAATCCAGGACTCAGGACTCAGGACTCAGGATCCAGTACTCATCAGGATCCAGGACTCAGAATCCAGGACTCAGAATCCAGGACACAGGATCCAGGCTCAGGATCTAGGACTCATAATCCAGGACTCAGGATCCAGGACTCAGGATCCAGGACTCAGGATCCAGGACTCAGATCCAGAATCCAGCACTCAGGATCCAGGATCCAGGACTCAGAATCCAGGACACAGGATCCAGGACTCAGAATCCAGGACTCAGGATCCAGGATTCAGGATCCAGTACTCAGGATCCAGACTCAGAATCCAGGACTCAGGATCCAGGACTCAGGATCCAGGACTCAGGATCAGGACTCAGGACCAGGACTCAGGATCCAGGGATCCAGGGACTCAGAATCCAGGACTCAGGAACCAGTACTCAGGATCCAGGACTCAGAATCCAGGACTCAGGATCCAGGACTCAGGATCCAGGACTCAGGATCCAGAATCCAGGACTCAGGATCCAGGACTCAGGATCCAGGATCCAGGACTCAGGATCCAGGACTCAGGATCCAGGTACTCAGGATTCCAGGACTCAGAATCCAGGACTCAGGATCCAGGACTCAGGATCCAGGACTCAGGATCCAGAATCCAGGACTCAGGATCCAGGACTCAGGATCCAGTACTCAGGATCCAGGACTCAGGATCCAGGACTCAGGATCCAGGACTCAGGATCCAGGACTCAGAATCCAGGATTCAGAATCCAGGACTCAGGATCCAGGATTCAGGACTCAGAATCCAGGACTCAGGATCCAGGACTCAGGATCCAGGACTCAGAATCCAGGACTCAGGATCAGGACTCAGGATCCTCCCAGACTCAGGATCCAGGACTCAGGAATCCAGGACTCAGGATCCAGGACTTAGGATCCAGAATCCAGGACTCAGGATCCAGGACTCAGAATCCAGGACACAGGATCCAGGACTCAGGATCTAGGACTCAGAATCCAGGACTCAGGATCTAGGACTCAGGATCCAGGATCCAGGACTCAGGACTCAGGATCCAGAATCCAGGACTCAGGATCCAGGACTCAGGATCCAGGACTCAGAATCAAGGATTCAGAATGCAGGACTCGGGATTCAGGATTCAGGACTCAGAATCCAGGAATCAGGATCCAGGACTCAGGATCCAGGACTCAGAATCCAGGACTCAGGATCCAGGACTCAGGATCCAGGACTCAGGATCCAGGACTCAGGATCCAGGACTCAGAATCCAGGATTCAGAATCCAGGACTCAGGACCCAGGATTCAGGACTCAGAATCCAGGACTCAGGATCCAGGACTCAGGATCCAGGACTCAGAATCCAGGACTCAGGATCCAGGACTCAGTATCCAGGACTCAGAATCCAGGACTCAGGATCCAGGACTCAGGATCCAGGACTCAGGATCCAGAATCCAGGACTCAGGATCCAGGATCCAGGATCCAGGATCCAGGACTCAGAATCCAGGACACAGGATCCAGGATTCAGGACCAAGGACTCAGGATCCAGGACTCAGGATCCAGAATCCAGGACTCAGGATCCAGGAATCAGGATCCAGGACTCAGGATCCAGGACTCAGGATCCAGGACTCAGGATCCAGGACTCAGAATCCAGGACTCAGGATCCAGAATCCAGGACTCAGGACTCAGGATCCAGGACTCAGAATCCAGGACACAGGATCCAGGACTCAGGATCCAGGACTCAGGATCCAGGACTCAGGATCCAGGACTCAGGATCCAGGACTCATGATCCAGAATCCAGGACTCAGGATCCAGGATCCAGGACTCAGAATCCAGGACACAGGATCCAGGACTCAGGATCCAAGACTTAGAATCCAGGACTCAGGATCCAGGACTCAGGATCCAGGACTCAGAATCCAGGACTCAGGATCCAGGACTCAGGATCCAGAATCCAGGACTCAGGATCCAGGACTCAGGATCCAGGACTCAGAATCCAGGACACAGGATCCAGGACTCAGGATCCAGGACTCAGGATCCAGGACTCAGGATACAGGACTCAGGATCCAGAATCCAGGACTCAGGATCCAGGACTCAGAATCCAGGACTCAGGATCCAGGACTCAGGATCGAGGACTCAGGATCCAGGACTCAGGATCCAGAATCCAGGACTCAGGATCCAGGATCCAGGACTCAGAATCCAGGACACAGGATCCAGGACTCAGGATCCAGGACTCAGAATCCAGGACTCAGGATCCAGGATTCAGGATCCAGGACTCAGGATCCAGGACTCAGGATCCAGGACTCAGAATCAGGACTCAGGATCCAGGACTCAGGATCCAGAATCCAGGACTCAGGATCCAGGACTCAGGATCCAGGACTCAGAATCCAGGACTCAGGATCCAGGACTCAGGATCCAGGACTTAGGATCCAGAATCCAGGACTCAGGATCCAGGACTCAGAATCCAGGACACAGGATCCAGGACTCAGGATCTAGGACTCAGAATCCAGGACTCAGGATCTAGGACTCAGGATCCAGGACTCAGGACTCAGGATCCAGAATCCAGGACTCAGGATCCAGGACTCAGGATCCAGGACTCAGGACTCAGGATCCAGGACTCAGAATCCAGGATTCAGAATGCAGGACTCGGGATCCAGGATGTAGGACTCAGAATCCAGGACTCAGGATCCAGGACTCAGGATCCAGGACTCAGAATCCAGGACTCAGGATCCAGGACTCAGGATCCAGGACTCAGGATCCAGGACTCAGGATCCAGGACTCAGAATCCAGGATTCAGAATGCAGGACTCGGGATCCAGGATGTAGGACTCAGAATCCAGGACTCAGGATCCAGGACTCAGGATCCAGGACTCAGAATCCAGGACTCAGGATCCAGGACTCAGAATCCAGGACACAGGATCCAGGACTCAGGATCCAGGACTCAGGATCCAGGACTCAGGATCCAGGACTCATGATCCATAATCCAGGACTCAGGATCCAGGATCCAGGACTCAGAATCCAGGACACAGGATCCAGGACTCAGGATCCAGGACTCAGAATCCAGGACTCAGGATCCAGGACTCAGGATCCAGGACTCAGAATCCAGGACTCAGGATCCAGGACTCAGGATCCAGGACTCAGGATCCAGAATCCAGGACTCAGGATCTAGTACTCAGGATCCAGGACTCAGAATCCAGTACTCAGGATCCAGGACTCAGAATCCAGGACTCAGGATCCAGGACTCAGGATCCAGGACTCAGGATCCTGAATCCAGGAATCAGGATCCAGGACTCAGGATCCAGGATCCAGGACTCAGAATCCATGACTCAGGATCCAGTACTCAGGATCCATGACTCAGGATCCAGTACTCAGGATCCAGAATCCAGGACTCAGGATCCAGGACAAAGGATCCAGGATCCAGGACTCAGAATCCAGGACTCAGGATCCAGTATTCAGGATCCAGGACTCAGAATTCAGGACTCAGGATCCAGGACTCAGGATCCAGGACTCAGGATCCAGAATCCAGGACTCAGGATCCAGGACTCAGGATCCAGTACTCAGGATCCAGGACTCAGGATCCAGGACTCAGGATCCAGGACTCAGGATCCAGGACTCAGAATCCAGGATTCAGAATCCAGGACTCAGGATCCAGGATTCAGGACTCAGAATCCAGGACTCAGGATCCAGGACTCAGGATCCAGGACTCAGAATCCAGGACTCAGGATCCAGGACTCAGGATCCAGGATTCAGAATCCAGGACACAGGATCCAGGACTCAGGATCCAGGACTCAGAATCCAGGACTCAGGATCCAGGACTCAGGATCCAGGACTCAGAATCCAGGACTCAGGATCCAGGACTCAGGATCCAGGACTCAGGATCCAGAATCCAGGGACCTCAGGATCTAGTACTCAGGATCCAGGACTCAGAATCCAGTACTCGGGATCCAGGACTCAGAATCCAGGACTCAGGATCCAGGACTCAGGATCCAGGACTCAGGATCCTGAATCCAGGACTCAGGATCCAGGACTCAGGATCCAGGATCCAGGACTCAGAATCCATGACTCAGGATCCAGTACTCAGGATCCATGACTCAGGATCCAGTACTCAGGATCCAGAATCCAGGACTCAGGATCCAGGACTCAGGATCCAGGATCCAGGACTCAGAATCCAGGACTCAGGATCCAGTACTCAGGATCCAGGACTCAGAATCCAGGACTCAGGATCCAGGACTCAGGATCCAGGACTCAGGATCCAGAATCCAGGACTCAGGATCCAGGACTCAGGATCCAGGACTCAGAATCCAGGACTCAGGATCCAGGACTCAGGATCCAGGACTCAGAATCCAGGACTCATGATCCAGGACTCAGGATCCAGGACTCAGGATCCAGAATCCAGGACTCAGGATCCAGGATCCAGGATCCAGGACTCAGAATCCAGGACACAGGATCCAGGACTCAGGATACAGGACTCAGGATCCAGGACTCAGGATCCAGGACTCAGGATCCAGGATCCAGAATCCAGGACTCAGGATCCAGGACTCAGGATCCAGAATCCAGGACTCAGGATCCAGGACTCAGGATCCAGGACTCAGAATCCAGGACTCAGGATCCAGGATCCAGGATCCAGGACTCAGAATCCAGGACACAGGATCCAGGACTCAGGATCCAGGACTCAGAATCCAGGACTCAGGATCCAGGATTCAGGATCCAGGACTCAGGATCCAGGACTCAGGATCCAGGACTCAGAATCCAGGACTCAGGATCCAGGACTCAGGATCCAGAATCCAGGACTCAGGATCCAGGACTCAGGATCCAGGACTCAGAATCCAGGACTCAGGATCCAGGACTCAGGATCCAGGACTTAGGATCCAGAATCCAGGACTCAGGATCCAGGACTCAGAATCCAGGACACAGGATCCAGGACTCAGGATCTAGGACTCAGAATCCAGGACTCAGGATCTAGGACTCAGGATCCAGGACTCAGGATCCAGAATCCAGGACTCAGGATCCAGGACTCAGGATCCAGGACTCAGAATCCAGGACTCAGGATCCAGGACTCAGGATCCAGGACTCAGGATCCTGAATCCAGGACTAAGGATCCAGGACTCAGGATCCAGGATCCAGGACTCAGAATCCATGACTCAGGATCCAGTACTCAGGAAAGAGGACTCAGAATCCAGGACTCAGGATCCAGGACTCAGGATCCAGGGCTCATGATCCAGAATCCAGGACTCAGGATCCAGGACTCAGGATCCAGGACTCAGGATCCAGAATCCAGGACTCAGGATCCAGGACTCAGGATCCAGAATCCAGGACTCAGGATCCAGGACTCAGGATCCAGAATCCAGGACTCAGGATCCAGGACTCAGGATCCAGGACTCAGGATCCAGGACTCAGAATCCAGGATTCAGAATCCAGGACTCAGGACCCAGGATTCAGGACTCAGAATCCAGGACTCAGGATCCAGGACTCAGGACTCAGAATCCAGGACTCAGGATCCAGGACTCAGGACTCAGAATCCAGGACTCAGGATCCAGGACTCAGAATCCAGGACTCAGGATCCAGGACTCAGGATCCAGGACTCAGAATCCAGGACTCAGGATCCAGGACTCAGGATCCAGGATCCAGAATCCAGGACTCAGGATCCAGGATCCAGGATCCAGGATCCAGGACTCAGAATCCAGGACACAGGATCCAGGATTCAGGACCAAGGACTCAGGATCCAGGACTCAGGATCCAGAATCCAGGACTCAGGATCCAGGACTCAGAATCCAGGACTCAGGATCCAGGACTCAGAATCCAGGACTCAGGATCCAGAATCCAGGACTCAGGACTCAGGATCCAGGATCCAGGATCCAGGACTCAGAATCCAGGACACAGGATCCAGGACTCAGGATCCAGGACTCAGGATCCAGGACTCAGGATCCAGGACTCAGGATCCAGGACTCATGATCCAGAATCCAGGACTCAGGATCCAGGATCCAGGACTCAGAATCCAGGACACAGGATCCAGGACTCAGGATCCAGGACTCAGAATCCAGGACTCAGGATCCAGGACTCAGGATCCAGGACTCAGAATCCAGGACTCAGGATCCAGGACTCAGGATCCAGGACTCAGGATCCAGAATCCAGGACTCAGGATCTAGTACTCAGGATCCAGGACTCAGAATCCAGTACTCAGGATCCAGGACTCAGAATCCAGGACTCAGGATCCAGGACTCAGGATCCAGGACTCAGGATCCTGAATCCAGGACTCAGGATCCAGGACTCAGGATCCAGGATCCAGGACTCAGAATCCATGACTCAGGATCCAGTACTCAGGATCCATGACTCAGGATCCAGTACTCAGGATCCAGAATCCAGGACTCAGGATCCAGGACTCAGGATCCAGGATCCAGGACTCAGAATCCAGGACTCAGGATCCAGTACTCAGGATCCAGGACTCAGAATCCAGGACTCAGGATCCAGGACTCAGGATCCAGGACTCAGGATCCAGAATCCAGGACTCAGGATCCAGGACTCAGGATCCAGTACTCAGGATCCAGGATTCAGGATCCAGGACTCAGGATCCAGGACTCAGGATCCAGGACTCAGAATCCAGGATTCAGAATCCAGGACTCAGGATCCAGGACTCAGGACTCAGAATCCAGGACTCAGGATCCAGGACTCAGGATCCAGGACTCAGAATCCAGGACTCAGGATCCAGGACTCAGGATCCAGGACTCAGAATCCAGGACACAGGATCCAGGACTCAGGATCCAGGACTCAGAATCCAGGACTCAGGATCCAGGACTCAGGATCCAGGACTCAGAATCCAGGACTCAGGATCCAGGACTCAGGATCCAGGACTCAGGATCCAGAATCCAGGACTCAGGATCTAGTACTCAGGATCCAGGACTCAGAATCCAGCACTCAGGATCCAGGACTCAGAATCCAGGACTCAGGATCCAGGACTCAGGATCCAGGACTCAGGATCCTGAATCCAGGACTCAGGATCCAGGACTCAGGATCCAGGATCCAGGACTCAGAATCCATGACTCAGGATCCAGTACTCAGGATCCATGACTCAGGATCCAGTACTCAGGATCCAGAATCCAGGACTCAGGATCCAGGACTCAGGATCCAGGATCCAGGACTCAGAATCCAGGACTCAGGATCCAGTACTCAGGATCCAGGACTCAGAATCCAGGACTCAGGATCCAGGACTCAGGATCCAGGACTCAGGATCCAGAATCCAGGACTCAGGATCCAGGACTCAGGATCCAGGACTCAGGATCCAGGACTCAGAATCCAGGACTCATGATCCAGGACTCAGGATCCAGGACTCAGGATCCAGAATCCAGGACTCAGGATCCAGGATCTAGGATCCAGGACTCAGAATCCAGGACACAGGATCCAGGACTCAGGATCCAGGACTCAGGATCCAGGACTCATGATCCAGAATCCAGGACTCAGGATCCAGAATCCAGGACTCAGGATCCAGGACTCAGAATCCAGGACTCAGGATCCAGGACTCAGGATCCAGGACTCAGGATCCAGGACTCAGGATCCAGGACTCAGGATCCAGGACTCAGAATCCAGGACTCAGGATCCAGGACTCAGGATCCAGGACTCATGATCCAGAATCCAGGACTCAGGATCCAGGATCCAGGACTCAGAATCCAGGATCAAGGACTCAGGATCCAGGACTCAGAATCCAGGACTCAGGATCCAGGACTCAGGATCCAGGACTCAGGATCCAGGACTCAGAATCCAGGACTCAGGATCCAGGACTCAGGATCCAGGACTCAGGATCCAGAATCCAGGACTCAGGATCTAGTACTCAGGATCCAGGACTCAGAATCCAGTACTCAAGATCCAGGACTCAGAATCCAGGACTCAGGATCCAGGACTCAGGATCCAGGACTCAGGATCCTGAATCTAGGACTCAGGATCCAGGACTCAGGATCCAGGATCCAGGACTCAGAATCCATGACTCAGGATCCAGTACTCAGGATCCAGGACTCAGAATCCAGGACTCAGGATCCAGGACTCAGGATCCAGGACTCATGATCCAGAATCCAGGACTCAGGATCCAGGACTCAGGATCCAGGACTCAGGATCCAGAATCCAGGACTCAGGATCCAGGACTCAGGATCCAGAATCCAGGACTCAGGATCCAGGACTCAGGATCCAGAATCCAGGACTCAGGATCCAGGACTCAGGATCCAGGACTCAGGATCCAGGACTCAGAATCCAGGATTCAGAATCCAGGACTCAGGACCCAGGATTCAGGACTCAGAATCCAGGACTCAGGATCCAGGACTCAGGATCCAGGACTCAGAATCCAGGACTCAGGATCCAGGACTCAGGATCCAGGACTCAGAATCCAGGACTCATGATCCAGGACTCAGGATCCAGGACTCAGGATCCAGAATCCAGGACTCAGGATCCAGGATCCAGGATCCAGGACTCAGAATCCAGGACACAGGATCCAGGACTCAGGATCCAGGACTCAGGATCCAGGACTCAGGATCCAGGACTCAGGATCCAGAATCCAGGACTCAGGATCCAGGACTCAGAATCCAGGACTCAGGATCCAGGACTCAGGATCCAGGACTCAGGATCCAGGACTCAGGATCCAGAATCCAGGACTCAGGATCCAGGATCCAGGACTCAGAATCCAGGACACAGGATCCAGGACTCAGGATCCAGGACTCAGAATCCAGGACTCAGGATCCAGGATTCAGGATCCAGGACTCAGGATCCAGGACTCAGGATCCAGGACTCAGAATCCAGGACTCAGGATCCAGGACTCAGGATCCAGGATCCAGGATCCAGGACTCAGAATCCAGGACTCAGGATCCAGGACTCAGGATCCAGGACACAGGATCCAGAATCCAGGACACAGGATCCAGGACTCAGGATCCAGAATCCAGGATCCAGAATCCAGGACTCAGGATCCAGGACTCAGGATCCAGAATCCAGGACTCAGGATCCAGGACTCAGGATCCAGGACTCAGGATCCAGGACTCAGGATCCAGGACTCAGAATCCAGGATTCAGAATGCAGGACTCAGGATCCAGGATTCAGGACTCAGAATCCAGGACTCAGGATCCAGGACTCAGGATCCAGGACTCAGAATCCAGGACTCAGGATCCAGGACTCAGGATCCAGGACTCAGAATCCAGGATTCAGAATGCAGGACTCGGGATCCAGGATTCAGGACTCAGAATCCAGGACTCAGGATCCAGGACTCAGGATCCAGGACTCAGAATCCAGGACTCAGGATCCAGGACTCAGGATCTAGGACTCAGGATCCAGGACTCAGGATCCAGGACTCAGGATCCAGGACTCAGAATCCAGGACTCAGGATCCAGGACTCAGGATCTAGGACTCAGGATCCAGGACTCAGGATCCAGGACTCAGGATCCAGGACTCAGAATCCAGGATTCAGAATCCAGGACTCAGGATCCAGGATTCAGGATCCAGAATCCAGGACTCAGGATCCAGGATCCAGGATCCAGGATCCAGGACTCAGAATCCAGGACACAGGATCCAGGACTCAGGATCCAGAATCCAGGACTCAGGATCCAGGATCCAGGATCCAGGACTCAGAATCCAGGACACAGGATCCAGGACTCAGGATCCAGGACTCAGGATCCAGGACTCAGGATCCAGGATCCAGGACTCAGAATCCAGGACACAGGATCCAGGACTCAGGATCCAGGACTCAGGATCCAGGACTCAGGATCCAGAATCCAGGACTCAGGATCCAGGATTTTTCATTAGTTTTACCAAAATAACTTGATTTAATTAATTTTAAAATAATATTTCCAAAGAAATAAATCCTTCGAATCTGCCTGTTCAGTTTCTGTTGGAATGTGAAGGGTTAAATGCCGTCTCTGCGAGTTACTGTGAAGACGGGAGAGCTTGTTGGTCCCTCTCTACATTCACAGAGGGCCAGCTATAGTAACTCAACGAGAGAGTAATGTCAAATGACAGTACAATTGACCAATCATATCTTCTCTCTAAATGGGCGGGCTTTATTTTCGCGGCTTTATGACTAGTTCCGCCCGCTGTGAGGTCTATGCAAGTGGTGCAGTGACGCGTCCTAAAACCCGGAAGTAAACTTCGCTCGGATTCCCTCGACAGAAAGAAATGGGATTTCTCCATAGGGTTTTGGAAAATAGCTCGAAATAAGGTCTGTGGGAAACGAACCTGTTAGATAAATGCACGTTGTGTTCAGCCGGATAATATCCACATGTCTATCCTACTTTTATTATTTTTGAATCATAAATCTAATCGATAGATTTATGATTAGCATAAGTTCGTTCATGATGGCTCACTTCAGTGATAGTGATGACATCGTTGCGAAATTATTAACCGAGTCATTTTCAAGATTGAGTTACAATGATAAACTGGAGTGGCAAAGGATCAGCTGAATGACCCGCCATCAAGTGCTTCATCCAAAAGGCCAGGAGGATGGACTTTGTGTTTCATTGATTTGATCATCAAAGTGGGTAGGTAGGTGTTTATATAAATGATGTTGTTTTGTGTGGTAGAGGGTCGCTGTCATTGATGTGTTTTGCACCCCGGACCACTGTTTTGATATTCCGCTGAAGTCTACCTTGAGACGTCGTAGGCTTGTTTGAGACAAGCGAGACCTGCGCAGACCTGCGCAATTGCGATCAACGTCTTGCTAGTGCGTTGCATGATGGTTAGTCATTTTGTCCGACTTGCTCTGGAGGCTCGCCTATGGAGTCAGATTTGGGTCAATATTCTAGCGCGTAAAATAATCTACTCACGAGCGGAAAATGTGCTTTTACACGCGCATAAAATGACCCTCGCGCGCAGATTAAACCCCCGTGAGCGGCTCGCGAGAGAGACAGCCCTCTTGCTCGCTCGCGGGAGTATCAGCCTCGCGGAGTCTGTCTACGCGCGCGTGAAAAGTTTCTGGCACTTTGGGGCGGAGCCACTGGACTTTGATTGACAGCTGCCAGGAAACCCGGAGTTGCCAGGTTTGATAAATGCCTGAACTACCAAGAGCCGAGGAGTGACGGCAGCAAAATCAGTTGGACGAGATTGAATGGTAAAGTTGTCCATAAAAAACTATTATATTCGTAAAGTGTACAGCTAATATATATATATATATATATATATATATATATATATATATATATATATATATATATATATAAATTAATTTTATATAAACAATATATTTTGAGTGGGCTGTATCTGTCGAAAATTGCATATATATATATAAATTAATTTTATATAAAACAATATATTTTTGAGTGGGCTGTATCTGTCGAAAATTGCTAGCTACTGTCTGCTGTACACTCTTAGAAGGGATGTGTAAAAAATGACACAACATGTGTTGAATTTCAACACACCTACAGAGTGTGCTCAGGGACAACACGTGTTGTGTTTATTTATGTGTAAATCATTTTTACACACAAAATGTGTTACATGCCCCTAACACACAATGTGCACATTTTACACATTGTGTGTCATAAATGTGTAACCAAGATGAACACACTCATTTGTTATTTCTGCACATTTTGTGTTATATTTCTTTAACCAGAATTAACATTTGATTGTGTTATATCTGCACATTGTGTGTCAATGACGATTACTGGAAGTACCAGGTGGTGGATATGGTTTTTATTCAAAAAATCGAATGCAAGAATACATTCATTGGACATTTATTTACAAGGATTTCATTAGCAGTAGCTGTACACTTTACGAATATAATAGTTTTTTATGGACACATTTACCATTCAATCTCGTCCAACTGATCTTGCAGCTGTCACTCCTCGGCTCTTGGTAGTTCAGACATTTATCAAACCTGGCAACTCCGGGCTTCCTGGCAGCTGTCAATCAAAGTCTAGTGGCTCCGCCCCAAAGTGTCAGAAACTTTTCACGCGCGAGTAGACAGACTCCGCGAGCAAGTGAGGCTGACACTCCCGCGAGCAAGCAAGAGGGCTGTCTCTCTCGCGAGCGCATAGCCGCTCGCGGGGGTTTAATCTGTGTGCGGGGTTCATTTCATGCATGTAAAAGCACATTTTCCACTCGTGAGTAGCAGTGGCGGCGCCAGAGATTTTCTCTAGGGGGTGCTGTGGGGTAGCTTGACGTTTCATAGAGGGTGCTCAAACATTAAGGGTTTCCCATTAATGCACCAGCGCTACAGTTGAATTTTCTACTGCAACACTCCCCACACGCACACACAGTGCACCCGCGACTGTTGCAATGAAGGGTCGATAATCAGCTCACGGCATATAGGTGTAAGCAGGGTAAAGTGCTATTTTTACAAGTGGGGGGTTGGACCTCACATCCTCTAAGGCAGTGGTTCTCAAAGTGGGGGGCGCGCGATTTTTTTTAAAATATTGAAGTTAAAAGCATCAATCTGGTGCACTTTGAGAGCAACATTAAGAGATCTATGGATACATCTCTCAACACCCATATGAAACAGAACTGTAAACAGATTTACTATTTCTTTATGGATATTTTACAAATCACTCCCCTTTTAAAACAAACCGTTTGAGACCCACTGAGATAACTAGACTAAAGTTAACTATCTAAACACTGAGAGTCCTTTACTTCACCTGAGCTGAGGTTATCTGAGACTCTCAGTCTGACAGGAGAGAGTTCTTCCTCCACCTTGTTGTTGAAAAAGCTCCTTATATCCGTTAGCTTGGCTAGCTAGCACCAGATGCTAACCACAACGATCACCGGTAGATCTCTCTCTCGCTCGCGCACGCACACAAAATGGCTCGTGCCACACACACACAGAGCAGAGCTTGAATGAAACACAGAGACCCAGAAGTAAGCTACTTGTACTCACGAGGCCTATTATGTGCAGAATCCCTCTCGCTTTCAGGTGGTTTTGATTGAGTGTCCACACGTGGACTTTTAAGGACTAAAAAACGATCAATTTTTCACTTTGTTGTTAGCAAATAATTTGGCGCTCTAGCTAACAGGAAGTCACTCAAGTGTCACAAAGTAATTTAGCCTATGGGTAGGTCAAAAATCGAATGGGTGCTGGGCTGCTCGCCATTGGCCTAATCATATCACCTGTGTTGGCTTTATATTTTTGGTCAAACATTTGTTTGTTTCACATTTGCATTGATGTAATCAATAATTTTTCTAATTTAATAAAAATAATAATAATAATTTTCGGAAAAAGAAAAAAAAACACATTTCTTGGGGGTGCTTCAGCACCCCCTAGCTCCCCCCTGGCGAGTAGCTTATTTTGCGCGCTAGAATATTGACCCAAATCTGACTCCATCATTTACGTACACGTAACAGCACCGCGCGTTCATGACAGCATGGTACTGGATTTATATTAACGAGGCGGCAGTTAGCAGCTAGCTAGTAAATGATGCTAACTTACACATCAATCGTTATGTACTTTTATATTACGCTGACATCAGGATCTAGTGATATCCAAGCAACAGAGCTTCATTTAGCATGATACTTGTGTACATGAAACCACTTGGTAATATATACAAATGTATATGTTGAAGCCTGTTATGATCAATTGTGAGTTAAAACTTTATCTAAAAAGTAAAGTTGATGATGGATTACTGTGGTGGAGTTAAAATAACAATAGCCTATTTCTTTTTGAAATGTGATGGAGTAAAAGGATAGTAACTGTGATTATTCATGTTAAGTAGCCCACAAGTAACTAAAACGTATAATACTTGAAGGAAAGGTGTAAAATGTTCCCATAAATATACAGTACAACACCCCTTGTTGTTAAATACCAACCATGTGTGTATATATATATATAAATATGACGCTAAAACTGTGTAATATACCAGGCTGCTAAATCCTCCAAACTGTTGTTGCTGGATGTGTATTTTGTGAAATGTGTATTTTTTTTAAATTATAATTTCTTGTTTTGAATCTTTAATACTTTATTTATGCATACTTTAAGTAACATTAGGCTGTCTTTGGCTCTTTTCTGAAGTAACAATGTAAATGTATTCTGATCTAATTGATGTTTTTGTCAGTTTGTTTCCCTATATTGCGACACTTATTTGGTTTAAGATTATTTCTCCTTTTTTTACAGACATCCCGAACCATAGTGGAATGCTGTTGTAAAGGATTGCATTGATCCGAGCATCAATACCTTCACCCAGCTTTGAGGCCTCCAATGAATGAACATCATCTTGTGGCTGGGAAAAATGTGAACAAATACATCTCGCAAAGAGTGACTTTCTGGTGTAATCATTATAATATCAAAGACAAGCACTTTAAGTAACAATATATAAAATCATTCAGCAGCAGAGGATGGGGTGGAAACAGCATTTCTAACTAAGATGATTACAATATTACAAGTTAAACATCAAGATGAACATACTATTATTAATTTAAAAAGTACATGGGAGACTTAAATATCCTGCAATATACCATTAGCAGAATAGGAACAAATGTGCCAAAACATTTCTAAAATAAACATAAACATAAACTGAGGGCTTTCTTCCTGAGCCGCTGGGAGTAAAGGTCCTCCATGGATGGCAGCTCCGCCCTGGTGATGTTCTGTGCAGTTTTCACCACCCTTTGGAAAGCCTTACGATTGAGGGCGGTGCAGCTGCCGTAACAGGCCGTGATGCAGCCGTGTCCGTGATGGACACTGAGGAACCTGAAGCTGCTGACTCTCTCTACCGTAGTCCCATTGATGGCGATGGGGGGTGTGTCCCTCTCTTTGCTGCTTCCTGCAATCCACAATCAGCTCCTTGGTTTTGCTGACGTTGAGATGGAGGTTGTTATCCTGGCACCAAGATGTCAGGTTTTCGACCTCCTCTCTGTACGCCGTGTCGTCGTCTGGGTGAGGCTGGTGAGGCTGGGGAAGATGAGCGAGGGAAAGAGAGAAACAAAACAGGGGGACTAAGATGAGTGAGGGAAAGAGAGAAAAAGACAAGGGGACTAAGATAAGTGAGGGAAAGAGAGAAAAAGACAAGGGGACTAAGATGAGTGAACGAAAGAGAGAAAAAGACAAGGGGACTAAGATGAGTGAGGGAAAGAGAGAAAAAGACAAGGGGACTAAGATGAGTGAAGGAAAGAGAGAAAAAGACAAGGGGACTAAGATGAGTGAGGGAAAGAGAGAAAAAGACAAGGGGACTAAGATGAGTGAGGGAAAGAGAGAAAAAGACAAGGGGACTAAGATGAGTGAAGGAAAGAGAGAAAAAGACAAGGGGACTAAGATGAGTGAGGGAAAGAGAGAAAAAGACAAGGGGACTAAGATGAGTGAAGGAAATAGAGAAAAAGACAAGGGGACTAAGATGAGTGAGGGAAAGAGAGAAAAAGACAAGGGGACTAAGATGAGTGAATGAAAGAGAGAAAAAGACAAGGGGACTAAGATGAGTGAGGGAGAGAGAGAAAAAGACAAGGGGACTAAGATGAGTGAGGGAAAGAGAAAAAAAGACAAGGGGACTAAGATGAGTGAGGGAAAGAGAGAAAAAGACAAGGGGACTAAGATGAGCGAAGGAAAGAGAGAAAAAGACAAGGGGACTAAGATGAGTGAAGGAAAGAGAGAAAAAGACAAGGGGACTAAAATGAGTGAGGGAAAGAGAGAAAAAGACAAGGGGACTAAGATGAGTGAGGGAAAGAGAGAAAAAGACAAGGGGACTAAGATGAGTGAGGGAAAGAGAGAAAAAGACAAGGGGACTAAGATGAGTGAAGGAAAGAGAGAAAAAGACAAGGGGACTAAAGTTTAAGAGAGAGGAAGAACACAGAATGTGAGTGAACAATTAAATTAAATTACACATTTAAAAAAAATAGTGTGAGTAAGTGAAGACATCCTTACAATGAGGACTGCCCTGTCAAATGTAAAAGTTATTCTTGTTAAATATACATATCCTGTTGAGGCTAGAATCCAAAATGCAGAACCACTTTAGATTGTAGCCTCAAGGGACTGTTTAAGGTTACTTAAAAACATATCATTTCCCAAATTGGTGAAATGAACTCCATCTCTTAGAAATATGCCAGGGCAGTCAAACTTAATGCAAGGATGCCTTACACTCTACCCAAACCACTAACACATGTACCCATCTCTCTGTTCACCCACATTCTGGCCTTGTTCAGCTTTCCCGGATTGGCTTTCCTCCAGTGACATCTCTTATTGATAGAAGATAGAATTATCTTCATCTCTGAGAAGTTGTCACTGAGGGAAAGCAGGTCCTGCTTCATCGCTGTGACAAGCTCCACACCTTTGATGTTGCCAAGGTCGTTGCCGCCACAGTGGATGAGCAGGACATCCAGGACTGTTCTTCCTCTCAAGGAGTAATAGAAAAAGGGAAGAAGGTTCCTCCACCTCAGACCACCCTTGCCAAACCACCACACACGGCAATTGAGACCCAGGTTGCTTCCCATGGTGTGTCTGGCTCTTTCTTCCCCACGTCTAACGTAGCTGTTCCCTATTATCCACACATTGGGACCTAGATAGAATAAAATATATTGAAAAAGGAAAAAAAAGTGGTTACTGGTGATCATCTTTCAGAAAAAGGCTTTACATGTAGCCTGAGTTGTCATATCATTTTCATCATATTTTTAAGACTACACAAGTTTAATTTGTATATTATATTACATATAACTCTATACTTGTATATAGAATCATGATGAAACTTTATAAGGATTAAGATTATATATTAATATTACATTAAATAATGCATGACGATTTCATGCATTATTACGAAGCAGGATGTATCAAGTCACTGACTTTTTGTGATAAGGTCACAATCAACTGATTTCACTTATCAGATGTAAAAATAAGGTACAATATATTTGTTTTTGCCATATGAAAGTAAAGGGTATGCAATCAAAAAATTACTGAAACAAAATGAATACAAATTCTTATAAAAACTATACAGCACCTTGTCCAAGTATGGCGGGAGGCCCACTTTCCTTCAGGATTTCCTCTCTGGATGTCGATCCGGCTATTTCTGCCATCTATAAATAAAGTACAAATGATTAGCTCTTCACGCCTCTTTAAAATAATATGTGTTCTTGAAGATTCTGTATGCATCGTCGTTTACAATGGTAGGGACATTGCATTGGAAATTAGTTGTGAAAAAGACATGTCATTTTTAGTTTTTTCATCTCACATTTATAGATTTTAAATAGAAATATATATATATATAAAACGAATTATAAATGCAAAGTCTGGTTTCTAGAAAGTTAGCTAATGCATACAGATTTAACATTGCAGAACTGCTGGTATGCATACATTTCTAGCATTTTGGTTAACTATGAAAAGTATGGAAAATTACTGTGCAAACACCCAACATTAGCTTAGCCACAGTAGCGGTTGCTGATGAGCGGTTTGGCTTATTTTACTCTTTTATATGAGAACATGTTACATTACATACAGACATTAAGGAGGCAGGTTAGAAAATACATATGTTTTCGTATCTTACCTTTTGGAGCAAACTGTTGTCGGTTGTTAGCATAGACCAGGGGTACTCAAATACAAATCTTAAAGGTCCACAAAGAAAATGTTCAATAAGACAAAGGTCCGTTTAATACGGTCATTCAAACTTTTAATTGCAAAAAGATTCTGAACACGAGGTTGCAAAAACAAAAAGCCTCGAAGTGAATCAAACCATCCCAAGAATCAAAGTCGAAATAAGTCCAGAACTATTGTACATTGTGTCAAACACTGTTGCTTAATGAGATAAGTGGCACCTTTGGTCTGTTGCCAAGACTTTGAACTTTGGCACAAAAGGCGTGATGGCCAGGCGGACACACTGATGCAAGTGTTCATTGGTGAGTCGGCTGCGGTACTTGTTCTTCACCATGTTCATTGTTGAGAATGCAGACTCACACCTGTAGTAGGTTTAGCCAAACATTGTGAGAATGTGAAGTGTCATCTTATGCAGGAGAGGGAAATTAGCTGCAGTGACCATCTTTGTCCAGAAAGTGGGAGTGTCACAGTCAGCCTCTTTCAGTGCAAGGTTTTCCTGGAGGTCCATCAACTCACTTTGCAGAAAAGCAGCACTGGCCCATGGGAAGATTTGTTGTGCTTCTGCAGAGAACTCTCTGACATTTCTGACCAGGAATGGGTTTTCAATGAACAGTAGGACTTGTTTTCCTAATCTGAAGTCATCAAAGCGAATTTTGAAGTTTTCAATCAGCTTCTCCAGGAATGCAACATGATTCTGAGGACGATTTTCTCCTTTGGTCTGTTCCAAAAGTGTGGGGAAGTGGAGCAGTCCCTCCTGTAGGAAAACATAACAAACAAAACAAAAATAAATAAGAAAATTATATAAGGAGCACTGCTTAAAAGGGTATGATAAAGTATCAAAAAGGTGTTCATTGGAATCCAGGAAATGTGTGTGGTAGAAAATATTAAAAAGGCTTACCTGTAGGTCACTTTTGAAAACCTCCAATTTCCTCTGGAAAGCATGCACTGCTGACATCAGCTCACACACTGTGTTGTTCTTGCCCTGTAGCTTGAGATTTAGGTCATTGAGATGAGATGTTATATCAGCCAAAAATGCAACAGCTTCCATCTTCTCTTCATTTTGCATGAATTCCATGAACGGTTTTGCTTTCGCACTCTTTTGCTCTGACAGAAACACTTGCAGCTCTTTCCTAATGGCCCAAAAACGCTCCAGGACCTTGCCTTTGCTCAGCCATCTGATGTTGTTGTGCAGGAGCAAATCATCAAAAGTGGCATTGACCTCTGTCAGGAATGTGCGCAGCAAGCGATGCTGCAGTGAAGATGATGCTCTCAAAAAGTTTATGAGTCTCATCACTGTTGCCATGATTTCAGAGTACACTTCTCCAAGATTTGCACAAAGGACAGACTGGTGGATTATGCAGTGGTATGAGATCAGGTCAGGGTGGTGATCTTTCAGGCGCTGAACCAATCCTCTCTCTCCCCCCATCATGGCTGGAGCTCCATCATTAGCAATTGACACCACTTTCTTTAGATCTATCCCTCTTTCATTCAGCATTCCCATGATTGCGTTATAAATGTCTTCCCCCCCTTGTGTGTTGTGTGTCAGGCCCAACACATCTTCAACAAACTCCCCCTTTGCCTCATCATAAAATCGCACAAACACCAGCAACTGAGCATTGTCAGTGGTGTCAGTGGACTCATCCACAGCTAAGGAAATGCACTGTGCATTTTTTATTCCATCACAAAGCTGATGAATCAAATCACCAGCCAGTATTTCCGTTCTTCTGGTTGCTGTGGAATCTGAGAGGGGGATTTGCTTGATTTTAGCTGTTATTTCCTCTTTTTGTTTGCCTTCAAACAAGGTCTCAATCACTTCAGTCATGCATTCTTTAATTATTTCTGCATCAGATAATGGCTTCTTGTGTTTAGCCAACACCCATGCCACTCTGAGTGAGGTCTCAGTTGCCTTTTCTCGTTGTGACATAGATGTTACAAGAATCCTGCTTGCAGCTTGATATGAGGATTTCATCCCATTTATTTTTGTGGTTCTTACCGCTGAATTCTGAGGGAAGGTCGCTTCAAAATAATCGTGTTTCGTTTCATAATGCCGTTTCAAATTGCCACTCTTCACAAGAGCTACCGTTTCTTGGCATATTAGGCACATTGGTTTGGTGCTCGCTGGAGGGAGGATGAATGCATATTTTTCAGTCCACTCATCTTTGAATTGCCGGTTTTCACTGTCGACTTTTCTTTTATTGGTCATCTTTGAACATGCCATTTTTCCAGCTTTACTAGCTACACTCGGCTACAGCTGAAACTAAGTATAGCTACATGCAACTAGATGCGCTGTCAACTCTCGCTCTGACTTTATTTATTTGTTATTATAACTCCCGCGCTGACTCAGACAGGTTGAAAGAGACGACATACGCATTTTCATTCCGCGAAGACCCGCCCTCCTGTGCCTCTGATTGGCAGACTTGGTGGGGGGAAAAAACGCTGACTTGCTACTGAATGTGATTGGACCAAAGCGTTGACACACACAGGTGGAACAGTCAGACATGCAGAGCGCTGTTTGCAGTGGACATAGCGGAGAATTTTGACTCGTTGCGAATGCGTTGTGGCGATGTCTCACATATAATACAGAGAGATAATACATATGAAAAGTATAATTTGCTCAAAGTCCGGAGACAGTGGTGGTTCGGTCCAGATCCGGACCGGAGTCCGTAGTTTGAGGATGCCTGGCATAGACTGTATATATAAAGCGTTGTCTCTTTAGCCTCAGTGACGTGTCAGTGAACACTGAACGTGACCGCGTGTGAAGGGGGAGGTGCTGAACACGTCACATCACATGAACGTGCCGGGCAGCGCGGTCCCGTGGGTTAGATGCGCATTTTTACAACTTGAGGAACGAATGTTTTTAATAAGGGCTATACAAGTCTTCATACTGGGTTGTTTATTTAGTTTAAAAAAATGTATCCAACGAGTTACCAAGCCCCCAGGAAGTGCGCCGGACTCAGATGAAAATATTCATGCTGGCCAAACGGCGGTACTACACTTCCGTTTGGTTGCCAGGCCCGGAAACACTTTTTCCCATTGACTTACATGGGGAAAGAGTGGTCTGTAACTCGTTGGATAATTTTTTTTAAACTAAATAAACTACCCAGTATGAACACTTGTATAGCCCTTATTAAAAACATTCGTTCCTCAAGTTGTAAAAATTAGCTAATAACGTTATTCTGAGAGTTATTTCCCTCTGCATTATGAACGCGCATCTAACCCACGGGACCGCGCCGCCCGGCACGTTCATGTTACGTGTCCCGACCAATCAGAGCACACTGTGCTCCCAGGGAGGGTGGGGCTGGAGCTATTGGAGCTACAATGAGCCGTTAAAGGCAGAGAGTGAAATTCAGTGAATACACGTAGTTTACAGAGATGCTGTATGAGAAACCAATGTGAGTTGCGTTTATCTTTACCCATGGATACACAATAAGAACGGATCCATATCGTCTTACTGCCATCCCACGGAGCTGTAATAATGGATATATTGCACATGTTTGCTGTAATTCATTATCATACTACATGGGCTGTATGATTACATCTTGTACCGGAAATGTTGTATTAAATAAAGTTAATATTACCGACATTATTAACGTCCCTGTAGCTTCGTATTGCACTAAGAAGCTTATTGCACTGTATATAAATATATATATATATATATATATATATATAGGCTACAGTGCAATAATTATTTCATGCTAAATGAAGCTCTGTTGGATATCACTAGATCCTGTTACAGCGTAATATAAGTACATAATAACGATTGATGTGTACATTAGCATCATTACTAGCTAGCCGCTAGCTGCTAACTGCTGCCTCGTTCATATCAAATCCATGATAACAACAAATCACTACCATGCTGTCATGAACGCGCGGTGCTATTACGTGTACGCAAATTGACGTGCTTGATGTGAACGAGCATTTTGGTTAAAGTTGCGCATGCTCTATGAGTGCACATGCGGGTACTTCTCAGGCATGCTGGGTAATCTGTGACGTTTCACTTTCTCAAAAGTTGGGCCATTTTATCATCATGCATTCATAGCCCTCACTGTTTATTCATCATTCAATTCATTCTATATTTTATTCTGTAGATTTTGTACATTACTTTTCACTTTACTGCTTGTCGTACTCCTGGTTAGAAGCTAAAGTGCATTTCGTTGTCTCAGTACCTGTAATATGTGCAATAACAATAAAGTTGAATCTAATCTTGAGCAGGAATGGTTGATTGATTGAAAAGTGTATTAACAGCTTGTATATTGGGTACAGTACAGTACAGCTCAAAACATACAATTGTTAAGGGGATGCAGACCAGAGAAAGACTTTCGTCTTGTTTACATCAGGGTCCCCCATTTCCAATTCATCATGTCATTTAAGACATATTTGACATATGGCTTATTTACAATTTACATACAGGTGTTTTTTTTTTACATACAGATTGCTTGTTTACAATTTTCATTTTAGATTTCGTTCTAATACATCCTAACCGGACATTTAAGACATACCAAGTCTACAGATATACAGTTAGTAACAGAGTCTAAAATGCGAGTACATAGATGGGGGGGGGGGGGGGGGAAGCTGTCCATTGAACGACAGGTTGAGATTTGTACCATTACCGGGGCCAGTTTTGCAATGCTCTCCCCCGAAGGTGCTCTTTAAGAGAGGTTTTGAAGGTAAGTATAGTTTTACTTTCCTTTACAGTTGTGGGAAGAGCGTTCCACCTTGATGTAGCATAATTGCGAAACGTGTATTCCCCCTTTTTTGTGCCAAATCTGGGTTTCACATGATTTGTGGAGCTCCCTCTGGTGTTATGATCATGGTATTCCTTGACCTTTGGGAAGAATTTTGACATGTACATGGGTACCATAGAGGTGTAGTGGATCTTGTAGACCAGGCCCATTGCAAGTAGCTGTACTCTGTCGTCTACTCTAAGCCATCCTAGGTTGTCAAAGTGGGCAGAGGTGAGGTGGGTTCTAGATGAAAGGTCAAGCAGTAGTCTGACCCAGTGCTTGAATTGGAATGAAAAAGGTGCCAGTACTCTAAAATCAGCAACTTTTTCAAGTCAATTTTATATATACAGCCCACAAACAAGAATTTGGCTACTATAATGCTGGTGGGTTTGTCTCTTTACTACTGTATATTTTAGAAAGGTTCACTGTACTTAACATTTTGTATGATAGGCAGCGGATATGGCTAAAGCTCAGTAAGGTCAATATTAACTGAAAATATAGCAATCAAAGTCTAGATCTTCTGCTGAAGACACATGAAGCAGAGACCTTTCAGGTGAGAGCCCCTCTGGTGGTGTTCAACATTAATGACAAGGAAACAAAGCTCTGGTCAGAAGCATTTTTTATAAAAAGCTTTAACAAAATTAAGTATTTCTGTACATTTTGAATGCAATCTAACTTTCCAACTCAGAAAACGAAAAACGAAAAAGTGCCAAAAGTCTTCTCACATGGCTGAGCTGCTTTGCAATATACTTCACCACTGAAGAATACAAATATGTATAAAGTAAACTATGATGCAATCTAACTTTCCAACTCAGAAAAATGATAAAGAGCATGAACAAAGAACATGTAAAAACAAATGCAAAATTTGCACAATCTAAAATGAGAAACTGTAACTGCAAGTAACAAAGTCTGAGCCATGGTAAAGAGTTACATTGAACACCAAGCTGATCAGATAACTCCCTGGTTGGTCTGAAGTCCTTCTATCTCCAGGATCTGTACAAATCGGCACATTATGCCAAAAGTCTTCTCACTGGGTGAGCTGCTTTGCAATATACTTCACATTGTTAGAAAAGGCTCCAGAAGGCCTTGGGGACATCAGTATCAGGGGCTGGAGCTGGACAGGCTCTTTCATCAGCACTTCTCCTTCCCTTTGCCAGCCAGGACCTCACATACTGTTCCGGATTGAACTGTCCTAGTGATGGTCCATTACATTTAATGAAAACCAGGCTGGACAGTCGGCTGACAGAGAGAGCATTCCTTTTTGCAGTAAGGATATCGTTCATGCAGCTGAATGCCCGCTCACACTCACTAGTGGAGACAGCGATGGTTCGGACTGCTTTCAGTAGAGGCTCCATGGCAGCAGGTGTACGGGATGCCCTGGTTTCCTTGTATTCGCGAAAGCCCTGAACAGTCTCTCTTCTGTCCACTTTCAGCACTTCGCACAAACGTAGCGCCTCAACGTCCCCATACTGTACGTCTAACTCCTCTTCAGGCCAACTTCCAGGATGGATAACTTTCATGTCCTGGATTAGCTGATTGTCCCGGGCCTCCCGGCCATGTAATGGGATTTCTCTTGTGCTGACATGAGAGGAGGTTGTGGAAGTCATTTTGTGTCTCAGATTCTCTACCATACTGCGGAAAAACTGACCTGCATGAATCTGTACAAGCCTGCCATTCTCACGCAGGGCAACACCCTTGAAGGACTTCTCAGCTAGAGCTGTATGAACTGTAGTCATGTGTGGGCCAGGCATGGTGACCATGGATTCAAAAACTCGTATTTCTCGAGTTAAGAGCCTATCTGCTGTAGGCAGTGTCATCTCTCTTTTTTGGAGTTGCCGAGAGAGGTCGCTGAGCTCTGTGAGCGCATCGTACATCAGTCCCAGATTGCTGACAAACGTTGCAGATGTGAGCACATCATCCAGGCCCTTGTACTTTGCTCTGTCTCTGGAATCCCTGCTCGTGTCGTTTGCAGCATTTGTGAAGTGATCATGAAGCACTCGGTAGTTTTCCCAGACTGCTCTGACGCTCCTTTCACTTGAAGCCACCCAGCGGATGGACAAAACACGCCCTATCACCAGGAGACGCTGTCCGACTGCTTGCGCACACTGCGCTAACTGCCTCTGATTTTTGGGGGAGGCATGGAACAAGGAATAGAGTTTGTCAAAAAAGATCTGGAAATGATTGAGCCCTGAGACCTCCTTGACCACATCCCCAACTGCCAGCTCTAGACGATGATTGGAGCAGTGCCACACAAACAGGCTTGGGAATTTACTACACAACTGGGTAGCAACGCCTGTTCTCTTCCCTAGCATGACTGAAGCCCCATCACATGCAAAATAAACGAAACACTGACCTAAAAAGTCCTCGTTAAAATCTCTTCCAAGACACTCCATTAACGCCTTTGTGATGTCATCAGCCGTTGTTCCATCCAACTCGATCAGCTCCCAAAAAAAACGTTTCGGGCTCAGCATCAGCTAATGCTGAGCGTAGACACACAACAAGCACCGTTTTACCACTAATAGTGGTAGATTCATCGACCAAAACACAGAGTTTTCTTTGGTTTTCTGTAATGTCTTTTGCCATTTTTTCTTCAGCTCATGAGCTATGTGGTCGATGATTTCGCCACAGGTTTTATTGGAGTGCAAAACCCTGCCCACGTTCAGCCCATTCAGTTTCTGTACATTCAAATCAATTGGCATGTCTGTGAATGGCCGGCTATGTTTGCCAATTTTATATGCCGTTCGAAAAACTCTGATAGTGGTGTCTAATTCAGATTTATGCATAGACTGCACTTGATGTTGAATAGTTTCACGTGAAGCAGATGTAAGGATGTTAGCAGCTTTTACATGGGCTTGTGATTCTTTATGTTCTTTGATTTTTTTTCTCAGGCTAGCTTGTTGTTTGCCCTTGTCAACACCGAAATGAGACACTGCACACTCACCCCATTCAGTTGACAGTTTCAGTCCTTGTCCAGTGTGTATTCCCAAAGATTTGACATCTCTGCATATCCGACATCCTAGCTTCTTATCTTTAAGAAGGAGCCATGCATTGGTCTTGTAAAAATATTGCACCTGGTCCGTTGTCCAGCAGTCAGGTGCATCGCTTTGCCCGGTATTGGTGGTGGCAGTTGCGCCAGCAGCAGCTAACTTTAGAGGCTCTGGAGGAGGCGGCGGAGCTAGTGCTAATGCTAATGCACTAGAACTTGGAGCAGGAGGATCAACCAAAGAAAGCTCCCCATCAGACACAATTTCCAACACAGGCACAGCATTCTCTGTATTTGAAGTTTCTTCCGGCGACAACCGCTGTCTTTTTGCACTTTTATTAATCCACGCTAACATTTTAGAAATGCTAATTTGTGACGTGACTTGCTTTCCTTCTCTCGGGGGCGTGCCTGCTCTGTTCTATCACTCTACATAGCCACCCACTGGGTGGGAGTTGCACTGCATAAACACAACACACGTGCATCTAGGTATGTAAATTGTAAAGCATTAAAACATGGTTTTACTAACAGTTTTCAGTATGTTGTTACTTCGGCATTATTATTATTATTATTATTATTATTTTGAAACGTGTATTACTATTAAATCACGGTCAAATAGGTTAATTTTGACATAGTCGTTTCCACCACAGTATTTACATGGAGAAGATAAGCTCCGCCCCCTCTCCAGCACGTTCTGTTTGAATGACAGGAGTAAACAGCTGACAGCCGCTGTGAAACTCCAGCGGTTAGAGCGATGAGAATGTCCGTTCGGCACCTCATGACGCATCTACTGAGTACCGGGCGGCTGTATATATATATATGGATGTATAATAAGAACGGCGGGAGAGTGTTGAGTACTGGCACGGTGCATGAGTACCGGAGTACCGCCAGCATGCCGGTACTGAGCAAGAAGTGCCGGTACTCCATGGGTCAGAACCAGAAGTGCCGGTACTGCGTACCGGTGAGTACCGGCCCAATTCCAGCACTGGTCTGACCAGTTTATTTTGCGATGTTTGAAGTTTTATTTTTAGCGCCTTGGAGGTGCTATGGTACCATGACGTGCAAGCATAGTCATAGTACCCTTGAATGAGTGCTCCTGCCAGAGTTTTCAGGGTGTTTTTGTTTACCAGAGAGGAGATCCGGTATAGGAATCTAGTTCTTTGATTGACTTTTTTTATTACATTGGATGCCATTTTGTCACAGGAGAGGTTTGCCTCAAGAATAGATCCTAGGTATGTAATTTCCTTCTTACTTGTGACAATAATGTCGCCCACTGCAACTGAGAAGTCGTCGGATTTGCTGAGATTATGTTTCGAACCGAAGAGAATGGACTCTGTTTTACCCAGGTGTAATGATAATTTATTATCGGCGAGCCAGGTGCAGATTCTGCCGAGCTCGGAGCTGAGGGTTTTTTCAACCTGCAACCTGTTCCTGTCAGAGACCAGCAGGGCTGAGTCGTCCGCGAATAGGAACAAGTTGCAGTCACATGCTGATGACATGTCATTTACATAAATTAGGAACAGTAACGGACCTAATATGCTTCCTTGTGGAACACCACAGCTCACTGGGAGGGGGGGGGGGGGGGGGGGGGGGGGGGGGGGGGGGACAGAGTACCGTTTACCTCCACCATCTGTTCTCTCCCCTCCAGGTAGGATTGCATCCAGCTCACCGATAGTCTATTAAAACCAATTGCTTTTAGCTTGTCAATCAGAATGGGGTGATTGACAGTGTCGAAAGCCTTTTGTAGGTCCAGCATCACCATGCCGCAGTACTTGCCCTCGTCCACCTCTTGGAACAAATGTATTTACTTAGTACATATCTGACATTAACGATTAAACACGTGTGTGCATTCTTTATAAATGCAAACCGAGTCAAGCCGACTCCGGAGGTGGCGGTATGCACCTTAAAGTTGTTTGCAATCCGCCAAAAAACCGAGAGAAGAAGAAGAAGACGAAGCCGACTCCGAGCATGGACTCCGAGCATGGACTCCGAGCTGTCCGATTTCAGGCGAGCTTTTTGAGACCTCCCCCGGCTGCGATCGGCTATTCTCGTCTACTTTCGAGGCGAGCCGCAACGCGTCTCAAACAAGCCTAATATCTCTTCTTTTTTTCGAGGGAAGGGGGGGTCAGAGGTCCTAGGTATAAAAGTCACGGCTCGCCACTGTTCCAACTATTGTGTTGCCAGATATAATCCCTGAAACCTGGTATTGAGCAGCAGACCTATGGTGAATACAAAACGGAATGTAAATGGTATTGAGGATTAAGATTGATCCACTTCACACTGCAACTTTCTCACCTCTGCATCTCTGTAAATCTATTAGAGCAAATCAAACATGTAACAGAAGTGTGTGTGTGTGTGTGTGTGTGTGTGTGTGTGTGTGTGTGTGTGTGTGTGTGTGTGTGTGTGTGTGTGTGTGTGTGTGTGTGTGTGTGTGTGTGTGTGTGTGTAACTTTTGGAGGGTTTTGTCAATTTTACAAAAACTATAATAAGTCATGAAAAGCACATGCTATAAAGAACGCACACAGTAGCCTGATTCTCTGCAAATTAATACTCTAAACTACATAATTTCAAGTACAATCAACTCATTTCCAGGTTAAATATGTCATTATTGTGTAACATTTACAATACACTTTTTAAATATTATTATTTTGAATAAAATGATTTATGAAGTATTATCCAGCTGTTTGAGGTTCATCAAAGATGTTAGAATTGAAACGTCTTTGATTGGTTCATACATGGACCTCTAATCATGTGATACGTCTGCCTTGTGTAACGTAGTTGCGTCATGCGTCATGGCGAGTTCAATCACTTTGGGCAGCCGGAAGTAGTCACAAGGAGAGAAGCATAAGGCTAATTCATATTTGGCGTATTGCAGCATAGTTTAGTTTAAAGTCATGTGAAATGTCTTATCGGATTGTAACGTCTCTGTCAACATAAGGTAAGACCTTCCCCACAGCTCGTGCTGAGGCGGGTAACTGATATTGACCATTTTCGTTGAGCTAGCTAGCTATTGCCTATAATGAGAGTAGCTAACTAATGTCAAGCTAACTAACTTTGCATATCCGCTGCCATCACAACTATTTGTTGTTAACGCTTTTTACCGTAATTTAGGTGTTTAGTTTCCTTTTTTGGACGTATTTACCGAAAGTGAGTTGCTAGTGACAGACGGGTAAATGCTTTTGACTTCGTTTATTGATTAGCGATTTGGCTCAAATCTTCAGGTTGCTGTTAGTTTCTATAGAATCACCGTCGATGATTATTATTCTACATTTAAAGTTGTAAAGTTAGTTTTGTTAACAAATTACATTGCCAGACACAGACTGGGGCTAAAGGTGAGTGCAGTCCAGTTATCTAACCCCACCGTGCATGAGGGGGACACACTGAACCTGCTCCCTCTGTCAGCTGGACACAGCTTAGAGTGTTACTCAGGAATCACGAGGCCCCCCTCCATAAACAAAGAAACAAATGTATAACCATTTTTTAAATATTACTGTATTTTTCACTTCTTTACCATGTAGCGAGCTAGCTAAATGTATGTATTTTTCTATCCCTATCTGTTAGAAAAATCTTTGGACGTTCTATCTCTAATGTGTTTATACTTGTGTATATAAGTAGTACGATACTTAAGTAGAAAGTGAATATTTAAAATAGCTGATGTAAATTGTGTTTCAGGATGGACTTTTTAAGTATTTGTAATCCTCTGCCTGTCCTTGTTTTTCAGCTTGGTTTGGGATGTCAGAGGAGGACTTTAAAATCACTGGCGGATAAAGACGTCATCGAGCGTATATTTTCCAGACCTATGCTTATAAATGTCCCTAACACTGACAGCCATGAGCAACAGTGCAGGGACCGGAGGCCAGCAGGAGTGGTCGGGACCCGGGCAGACGCCGGGGCCTTCGCGGGGCCCCTATATTTCCGTCATCACTAACAGGTTAGCTTATTCTCCACACAATCTCACCTTTAGAAGAAGAACCTGTTGACCACAGGAATGGATATGTTTTTGTTATCCAATATAGAATTGTAGTTTTTTTGTTGTTGCTATATGTAACATAGCTATGGGACATTTAACATGACATGTATGAGTCTGCTGGGCATTGGACGCAGTACACTGAATGTCTTTTGAGGCCCTGTGTGCCTCATGTCATGTTTATCAGTTTGCAGTGTTACACATAACAGTGGAGGAATGTACCCGGTCTCCTGACTGCTTTGCATCTGCATTGTAGGACCACCAACCTGCTGATCCGAGGGGCCATGCTGTTCTCTGTGGGAGTCTTCCTGTCCCTGGTGCTGAACTTACTCCAGGTGCAGAGAAACGTTACTCTCTTCCCCCCCGACGTCATAAGCAGTATCTTCTCCTCTGCCTGGTGGGTGCCACCCTGCTGTGGCACAGCCTCAGGTATGTGAACACTTATATGAGTGAAAGTCCCATGTAGTTTGCGTTTATTTCTACGTTTCGGTGGCAGGAAAGATGGGAGCAATGGCCGGAAATGGTTCTGTGGTTCTTTGGTGAAATAGTGTAGGGGGGTGTGTAGTGTTTTCACAATAAATCTTTCCTTGTGCATGTATATATATTAGGGCTGTCAGTCGATCAAAAATATGTAATCGCGATTAATCGCATGATGTCCATAGTTAATCGCACATTTTGTATCTGTTCTAAATGTACCTTAGAGGAATATTTTTTAATACTCTTATCAACATACGAGTGGACAAATATGCTTTATGCAAATGTTTGTTTATTATTGGAACAATCATATTGAATATATCCTGAATATTCTCAACACAACAACCTGGAACCTCTCTCTCTTACACTCTCTCCCAACCCTGTGTACTTCTCTGCACTGAGCCAGTTGCTCAAACAGACAAGCTTGTTTACAGGTGTCGGCGAAATGCCGCTCCTCTGTCTTCATAACAGTCAAAGCATGAGACTGAAGTTTGTGGGTTAAAACAATGCGCTGTGATGTGCAGTCGACACGTTGGATGCGATCCGAATGATCTAACGCAGCCCCTCGTCCTCCACAATGTTAAGCTGTAGCCCCCCATTTAGCTATCGCTGTTGTTGTCCAGGCGTCTCCCCGGCAAACTTTCAAGCGTGGTCTGCCGCAAGCAGTGTGCTTGGCTTGCTGTTTAAAACACCTTTTTTTGTATCCATAACTCTCGCTAGAATCTCCCATCATCCAACTAACAACAACAACAACAACAACAACAACAACGTCAAGCCTTTGGGCCCTGAAACTACGGGGCGGGCCGAGGACAAATGCGTTAATCGCACGTTAAAATAATTAGTGGCGTTAAAAATGTTTTGCGTTATTAACGCGTTAACTTGACAGCCCTAATATATATATATATATATATATATATATTTATATATTTGAATGGACTGCAGCTGACCTAAGAAGAACAATAAAGAAGTTCCTTTCTTTTGTATGTTCTTAATAAAAGATCTATTCTGAATTGCAAAGTGATTCTGAATCAAATAATCAAAGAATAAAAAACTTGGTCAGATTCCTTAAGATACTCAACCCTATCATATACAACCACAACTTCTAATCCTAACTGCTTGGCAACACTGCAGAGCTGTATTGTTGTTTATTTTGTATGATGTAGATGCTGGAAAAAGATGTTCCTAGGCCCACACCTTTGACCCAGTTGATCAATCTGTACTGCCCTCACTGAGCACAGACCAGCCTTGGGCTGCTGTGCTCTCAGTGTTTTGTCTCCCTGTTCCTGCCGGTTGGCAAGCGCTGTGTCACTTTGTGTCTGCAGCAAATGTCTTTGTCAATCCTCCGGCCCTAACTTCAAATTAGTGGTGCACGATAATTATATATATAATAATATATTAGGAATTATGACGTCATCCCGATAAACCCGATACCAGTATTAATAGCCCCGATAATATACAATATATTTGTTGGGTAAAAAAAAAGAAACAATACTGCGGTGTGGGTGGATTGGGATGAGGGGCGCTTGTTTTTCACTCGGCTCCTCCCGTTTTGCCAGTACTGTGGTATTAGTGGTTTAGGAAGAGGGGAGTTCTTCACAAATCCAGCGCTCCCTAACTCATGCCTGGCTGTGACGTAAATGGTGTGCAGCCGTGAAGCCAGGACAGTAAACAAACATGTCGCCGGTAGTATGGGACTATTTCAAAGTTTCACAGTTAGATAGTTCGCTTGCTATTTGTATTAACAAATGCAATGCAGAAGTTCCACGAGGAGAGAAAAAGGCAACGAGCTATAATACTTCCAACTTGATCAGTCACCTGAAACATCGCCATCGCTACGATGGTGTGTTAAAAGCGTACGAAGACGCCTGCGCTGCTAAACTAGCGGCGAATCCAAAGCCAGCTGCAAAGGCACCGGGGCTTTTATCTATCGACGAGGCTTTTGAAAAAGGCAAGACGTTTGCCAGAGACGACCCCAGGGCTAAAACGATCTCTAACTTCATCATAGAAATGATGGCGCTTGACGAGAGTCAAAACTGTTCTTGGCTTTGTTTTGTTCATAGTAGTAATGCTCATGTCATTTGCTCACTACTAGTCTTTTTTTTTACCACCAGGTGTGCAAAAACTACTGGTACATTTAATATATATATTATATTATTATCGGTATCGGTCTTGAGAAGCAGGAAGTTATCGGTATCGGTTTCAAAAAAACAATATCGTGCATCCCTACTTCAAATACATCTTCAGTGTTTGTCACGAAGTTCCAGCTATTCTGTGTTCTCATTGTGTTTCGATTCCGTGCTCCAGAAGTCTTCCATTACAGTAAACACCACCAATATATGTAGAAAAGGGCAATGAGATATTCATCTTAAAATATGATCTGCAGAATTGTTACATACAGGTCTATGAATGCACAGCTCCAATGTATTTAAAAATCCATCTGTAAACCAGCATAAGCACATGCACACAGCCTTGCATACTAGTGTACCGCATGCCCTCAGGCTCCACTAGCTGCCATTATTGAAATGTGGTCCCCTGGGAGCAGAGCTGTGGATAGTAATACAGCGTTCCCCAGCCGCTCCGCACTAAACACAACAGCCCGGGGCTCTCTCCCTCCCCAGACACACCACGTCGCTTCCACTTGTTGCTACCACACATACACGCACGCACACATGCACACACACACAATGCTTAGTCCCCCAGGGGAGGGCTCCTGTATTTTGTTGACTCATTGCTAAAATTAATCGGTTTTGAAACCACATTTGGGTAGTTCAAAGGATGTGAGCTGTGATGTAAATCACAGCAGTTAATTTGTTTTGTTTTTTAAATATGGCTGTAGGCTTTGTCAAATTTTAGGTAAAAAAACAGTGGCAATTACAGTTGAAATACATTAGCCACATAATCATTCATTCATTGACTCACACAAGCTGACCATGAAATGGAAAGAACAACACGTTTATAATAGGTTGACCTAAATACATCCAGTCTGTTTGTAGTTGTTGTCGAACAAGAAACGGTCGCTTTTGTTCACACTACGAGCAACGAAAGCAGCAGAACTGCTAAGCTACACTATCGCTGAATTGATTCAAGTTTTTCGAGTCAAGTTTTTGCCTGCTTATGTCAGTAACTGGCATTTGGAACTGGATACTGGCAAAAATATGTTTTTCTTCCAATAGTTTTGAGTGAAAGGAATAGTGAGGAAAGAGAAGGTGATTATTTGTAGCCTCACGGCACGGAGCACTGAGGAAACTTTGACTTTTGACTATTGCTTTATCGCGCGTCCTGTGAACAAAGGTTTATCAGTCACATGAAACATGGCTCTGGTGATCCTGGTCGGCCGTTCAGTATTCCCTCTTTGGTTGAGTGCTTCATCAGAATTGAATTTATGCTATCTGAATGCCTATTGTTTTTATATATTCAGTTTTATTCTTATTTTCTCTACAACTTATTCAATATTAATAAAGACAAGTTACTAGAGAACACAGTTAGTTGGAAAGAAAATGGCTCTCCATTGATTTTTCTCATCGCATCAATGACTACAAATATCACAGAGAATGACAACACAAACTTCATTATTAACAAGCTCTGAAACAGAATGAAAAAATAAAACATGATTTCAACTCTCAAGGTGGGAACCCAAAGGAAGTCACTAGAATCATATCCAGCACACAATTGTTCATGATAAGCCAATAACCTTGAAAGTCTCTTCATTCTAGGAAAACATATGATTGTTTATTAAGATAAAAGTATGTTTGAGTAATGAACTAGTAAGTAATAATAAAGGTTCTTCTCCCAGCCCCACCCACATGATGATCAGAGCAGAGGGAGCGGCCTGTGTTGCCTGGATGTTGGTCTGTGTTCATGTGTCCTCTGTCCCCTGCAGCGGGCATCGGGCTGCTGTACCCCTTCATCGACCGGCGCCTGGGGGAGCCTCACAAGTTCAAGCGGGAGTGGTCCAGTGTGATGCGCTGCGTGGCCGTCTTTGTGGGCATCAATCACGCTAGTGCTGTATCCTTGACAATCTGGGGCTTTCTGCATCTGTTGTCTTTCTGTTCCATATGTTATTAAGAAAAACAAAAAGCCTGAGTAAGACTCCAGTAGGTTTCAATAGTTTCATCCCAAAACCTTATTTAGCTTCCTTGTTCCTTCACTCGTCCCTCCCTTATGTCTGAGCTCACCATGTAGGACAGAGGAGTGCTCGGGTATGAAACGTGATTCCCTCGAGTCACTTCAGGCTCTCTACACTTCTTCCTATTTATAATGGATCGCATGAACATAGGCTCTGGATTACTTTCCAAATGTCTTCACTTACTCTGTATATCCACCAACGCAGCACCACTATTACAAATCCTAAATTATGATTCAAACCAACTAGGGGTGTAACGGTTCACAGAAGTCACGGTTCGGTTCATACCTCGGTTTGGGGGTCACGGTTCGGTACGGGTTCGGTACAACAAGGAAAAGCAAAAAAAAGTCCCAAATGCATATTTGTTTTTGCTGTTATTTATTTTTAACAGTAGTGCAAGTTTTGGTATGAAAATAAGGAACTCTAACATTTGGAATCATTAACTGTATTACACAGTTAAAAACAAACCACAACCAGACACACTCAGATGGCCATATTATTTATAATGGCTGTAACAAGCTGTGTCTTGTTACAGCCATTAAAGAATGTCTTGAAAATATTAAAATAAATAATAAGAAAGTGTTTCAATCACAATCAATAAAAGGCAATACAGAACTGTATAACATCTCCTGATGTCAAAATATAAAATAAATACAATGATAAATATAAAACAAAATAAAATCTGTACCTTTAGGAGCAATGTCTAACATGTGTAATTAACTTGTGAGTGTGTGAGGCCATTATGCCTAAATAAAGGTACTCAAGCTTTACTCTACTTTCAAGTTTGTCTACGTTGTCAGCAGTGAGGGCAGATCTGTTGGCGGTAACTATGTCACCTGCCGTCGAGAACCCTCTCGCTGGGGACTGAGACTGACTCGGATGTGATTGAGCATGTTTGACGTGTTACCACTAGCATACCGCACCGCTGTCGAACAACGCCGACACACCGTCCTCATCCGATCCACAACTCGCACCCCATCATTGTTGTAGTCCACAGGGAACCCGAAATGTTCCCACACACCTGATTTAAAAGAAGCAGGTGGGTTCTAGCTCCTGTGTGTTGTGTGAACTCGCCAGAGCTAACTGTTCTTCTTCATGTATTGTGTTCGTTTTGTTGTGTTTTGTTCTTCATTTGTTATTTACGGGCGGCTGGCTTTTAGGCGCAATACCGCCCCCTGGGTTATAAATAGTGTAATACTGCCCTGAGTGACAGACTTTTTTCCCACTCGTAAAAAAAGGCGTATTCGCCGTGTGACTGCATGTGCCGAACCGTGACGGCCGAACCGTGACGGTACGGGACGAATACCGTTACCCTAAAACCAACCCATTTCTAGGATTTCTCGATACATTTTTTAACAAAACAAAAAAGTGCATAAAAATGTCTTAGATCATGCTTTACCATTCAAAGCAGCTCAGACGGCTGTGGGCGGAGCTTTGGTACTCCTGCAGTGAGAACACTTCCACCTGCACCTGTGTATGCTCCCTCCTCTGGACGCCTCCTCCCTCCTCTCTCCTACCTCCTCCCTCCTCTGGACCCCTCCTCTGGACGCCTCCTCTCTCCTACCTCCTCCCTCCTACCTCCTCCCTCCTCTGGACGCCTCCTCCCTCCTCTGGACGCCTCCTCCCTCCTCTGTCCTACCTCCTCCCTCCTCTGGACACCTCCTCCCTCTTCTCTCCTCTCTCCTACCTCCTCTGGACGCCTCCTCCCACCTCTCTCCTCCCTCCTCCCTCCTCTGGACGCCTCCTCTGGACGCCTCCTCTGGACGCCTCCTCTGGACGCCTCCTCCCTCCTCTCTCCTCCCTCCTACCTCCTCTGGACGCCTCCTCCCTCCTCTCTCCTCCCTCCTACCTCCTCTGGACGCCTCCTCCCTCCTCTCTCCTCCCTCCTACCTCCTCTGGATGCCTCCTCTCTCCTCTCTCCTACCTCCTCTGGACGCCTCCTCCTACCTCCTCCCTCCTCTCTCCTACCTCCTCCCTCCTCTGGATGCCTCCTCTCTCCTCTGGACGCCCCCTCTCTCCTCTGGACGCCCTCCTCTCTCCTCTGGACGCCTCCTCTCTCCTCTTGACGCCTCCACTCTCCTCTTGACGCCTCCTCTCTCCTCTCTCCTCTGGACGCCTCCTCTCCTCTTGACGCCTCCTACCTCCTCTCTCCTACCTCCTCCCTCCTCTGGACGCCTCCGCCCTCCTCTCTCCTCTGGACGCCTCCTCCCTCCTCTGGATGCCTCCTCCCTCCTCTGGATGCCTCCTCCCTCCTCTGGACGCCTCATCTCTCCTCTGGAGGCTTCCTTCCCCCTCTCTCCTCTGGAGGCTTCCTCCCCCCTCTCTCCTCTGGATATTTCCTCCCTCCTCTCTCCTCTGGACGCCTCCTCCCCCCTCTCTCCTCTGGATGCCTCCTCCCCCCTCTCTCCTCTGGATGCCTCCTCCCCCCTCTCCTCTGGATGCCTCCTCCCCCCTCTCTCCTCTCTCCTCCCCCCTCTCTCCTCTGGACGCCTCCCCCCCCCTCTCTCCTCCCCCCTCTCTCCTCTCTCCTCTCTCCTCCCTCCTCTCTCCTCTGGACGCCTCCTCCCCCCCTCTCTCCTCTGGACGCCTCCTCCCCCCTCTCTCATCTCTCCTCTCTGCTCTGGACGCCTCCTCTATCCTCCCTCCTCCCTCCTCTGGACGCCTCCTCTCTCCTCCCTCCTCCCTCCTCTGGAAGCCTCCTCCCTCCTCTCTCCTCTCTCCTCCCTCCTCTGGACGCCTCTTCCCTCCTCTCTCCTCCTCCCTCCTCTTCCCTCCTCTCTCTGGACGCCTCCTCTGGACGCCTCCTCTCTCCTCTGGACCCCTCCTCCCCCCTCTCTCCTCTGGATGCCTCCTCCCCCTCTCTCCTCTGGATGCCTCCTCCCCCTCTCTCCTCTGGACGCCTCCTCCCCCCTCTCTCCTCTGGATATTTCCTCCTCTCTCCTTTGGATATTTCCTCCCTCCTCTCTCCTCTGGATATTTCCTCCCCCCTCTCTCCTCCCTCCTCTCTCCTCTGGACGCCTCCTCTCTCCTCTGGATATTTCCTCTCTCCTCTGGACGCCTCCTCCCTCTCTCTCCTCTGAACGCCTCCTCCCCCCCTCTCTCCTCTGGACCCCTCCTCTCTCCTCTGGACGCCTCCTCCCCTCTTTCTCCTCTGTATATTTCCTCCCCCCTCTCTCCTCTGGGCGCCTCCTCTCTCCTCTGGACGCTTCCTCCCCCCTCTCTCCTCTGGACGCCTCCTCTCCCCTCTCTCCTCTGTATATTTCCTCCCCGCTCTCTCCTCTGGACGCCTCCTCCCCCCTCTCTCCTCTGTATATTTCCTCCCTCCTCTCCCCTCTGGACTCCTCCTCCCCCCTCTCGACGCTTCCTCTCTCTTCTGGATGCCTCCTCCCCCCTCTCGCCTCTGGACGCCTCCTCTCTCCTCTGGACGCCTCCTCTCTCCTCTGGACGCTTCCTCCCTCCTCTGGACGCTTCCTCCCTCCTCTCTCCTCTGTATATTTCCTCCCTCCTCTCCCCTCTGGACTCCTCCTCCCCCCTCTCGACGCTTCCTCTCTCTTCTGGACGCCTCCTCCCCCCTCTCTCCTCTGGACGCCTCCTCTCTCCTGTGGACGCCTCCTCTCTCCTCTGGACGCTTCCTCCCTCCTCTCTCCTCTGGACGCTTCCTCCCTCCTCTCTCCTCTGGATATTTCCTTCCTCCTCTCTCCTCTGGATATTTCCTCCCTCCTCTCTCCTGTGGATATTTCCTCCCCCCTCTTTCCTCTGGACGCCTCCTCCCCCCTCTCTCCTCTGGACGCCTCCTCTCTCCTCTGGATATTTCTTCCCCCCTCTCTCCTCTGGACGCCTCCACTCTCCTCTGGATGCCTCCTCCCCCCTCTCTCCTCTGGACGCCTCCTCCCCCCTCTCTCCTCTGGACGCCTCCTCTCTCCTCTGGATATTTCTTCCCCCCTCTCTCCTCTGGACGCCTCCACTCTCCTCTGGATGCCTCCTCCCCCGTCTCTCCTCTGGACGCCTCCTCCCCCCTCTCTCCTCTGGACGCCTCCGCCCTCCTCTGTATATTTCCTCCCCCCTCTCTCAAAGTGCCGATCCATTTCGTCATAAGTGAGAGAGGAGGAGCCTAATCTGTCTGCTTGTATTCTTTGTGGCTATCTGGCTGAACACAGCGAGATCTCCAGAGCAGGGCTGCACTGTCACACAGATATGAACCCAGTGTAGAGCTTCCAGACACTGACTGCTTGGTCCTTGACCCTACCTCTGTCAGAAAGTGGACTTTGCCAACAACGTGCAGCTGTCTCTGACTCTGGCGGCGCTCTCCATCGGACTGTGGTGGACTTTTGACCGCTCCCGCAGTGGCTTTGGCCTGGGGGTCAGTATCGCCCTGTTGGCTACGCTGGCCACACAAGTACTTGTTTATAATGGAGTCTTTCAGTAAGTTTACACACCTAGTTTATATACATTTAGTGTGCAAGAAAATTGATGACAAAAAGTGGAACACATTCAAATGTTTGCAGGTTCAGAATTTTGAATACATAGTCATTAAATCACATAGTAGAAACTTTCTTTAGTGTAATTGTGTATTAATCTTCTATTTTTTCATTTGAAAACATTCCTGTTTTCAATATCTTCAGTACATTTGTTGTGCAATATTTAATATAATCCTAGGAAAACATGGATGAAAGTTAAGTGTCGGTATGTTATAATTCAGAGTTGCTGTCATGTGCTTCCTCTCTGCACAGGTATACTTCTCCAGACTTCCTGTATATTCGCTCCTGGTTACCGTGCATCTTCTTCGCGGGGGTGATAACCATGGGAAACATAGGGCGGCAGCTAGCCTTGGTAAGAAACTTGAATCATTTGACTAAGTCTGCTTTGTCAAATCACTGTCTGAGATCCATGCTGGTTTCTTGGACGGTAAAGCAAATACAGGTGTCAGAGTTGATCAGTGTCCTCAAAAGTTATTCACTTGTAGATACTGGCCATGAAAGTGGTTTCAATCTAATTGGTTTCTCCTGCTCTTGTGTTTTCTTTCAGTATGAATACAAATTCATTCAGGAAAAGACCCATCAGGACTGAGGGATCTCTCCAGGCCCTTGTAATTGCAGCAGTCTGAAGCCAGAGGCAGTTATCAGAGAACATCTTCATGCAGCATACGCACAGTTGAGGCATGTCCAACGAGACCTGAACTCCTGATTGGCTGCCTGCTGCTTTCCAATGGACATGACAGTAGTTTTGATTGGCTCTTGTCAGGTCATTCAGAACTCCGGTGGCTTCTAACTGAGCTGAGACAAACAATGAGGGCGGAGGTTGTTGTGTTTGTGTTGCTGTTTATCTCTACGTACCTGCGGGGGATTAGCAGCAAAGCATCTATCGTTCTTCAGATCAGCTTTGTTGTGCCAAACAGTCACACAGGATCAGTTTTAAAGTCTGCTCTTATCACCAGTCTTTCACAGCCTTCATGTATCAGTGGAGAACACACAGCCTAGTTAAATTGCATCTGAAAAGATATGCATCTATAGACCTGACTGTTTAATGTATGTGATGACTTGACATTTTCTTGATAAAGGAATTATGCTGTGTACTGTACACTGGCTGTGAAGCCACCAACATGTGTACATCATTGGTTTGAGACGACTTCCTATTGATCGTGAAATCTTCTGAGGGCTTTGGAAGAGCTTTTAGTACATTTTTAAATGAGTTCCACGCATACATAAACACTGCTTTGAGATGTGTGCATTTTTTTAAAGAATTCACTTATTGTTGGAGAATAAAACATTTTGTAATGATTTGTTCCTTTTAGGGAGCAACATTTAGTCAATTATTATATGTATCCTTACTAGTTTCATGGTTTAAATAAAGGCCAACATTTAGCGTTATCAGCGTAAATGCCAAATCTCCCAATTAATCTTCTTAGCTCAACATTTTCTGTGCGGTGCTGTGTACATGTGAAACTGCTGAACGTGGATTTAATTTGAATCCTTAATCTTCATTACAAAATAGATCATATATTTATAACTAGATCATGAAGTTTGGAAGGTAGAACTGGGTCCATGTAATCTCTCTAGCTCAATATCTAGTGATGTAACACACATTACCACAGAACTGATGGATAAACTGATGTTATAGACAATTAGCATTATGTTTGGCTGGTTTCTGAAGCATACTGACGGCGTTGTGAGTGTGAGCTGAGGATCCTGTGAGCTCCAGTAAGACTCATGTTCTTCTCTTCTGGTCTCATCCTGGTTGGAACTGTTTCTGCTCATCTGAATGCAGCTTCATTACTGGTCCCTTACCCACAAAGAAGAACCTCCTATGGTAAATGGACTGGCGCTTTATCCAGTCTTTACAACACCTCAAAGCGCTTTACATACTACATGTCATTCACCCATTCACACCCATTCATGCAGAGCAGTGTACCTTACTCTAGGACCTAACATTCAGACACATTCACACACCGTTGGCCATGCCATCGGGAGCAACTCAGGGTTAAGTATCTTGCCCAAGGATACATCGACATGTTGGCTGCACGGGCTGGGAGCGAACCCACAACCTTCTGGTTGAAAGACGGCCACAGTTGCATATACACATATACAGTGTTTAGCAGTGTTAAAGTTTGTTCACATCTGAAGTGCTCGGTGAGCAGCAGTTGTTAGCTGACACATTAAGAGCCCTCCTGGTAGAAAGGAATACACAAGAAGAAACCTGCAGAATAAAAGTACCTGAAAGAAGTGTGACTAGGTTTCTTAACCTGTTAAGCCCCAAAGACCCCTTCGGCGGGTATTTTTTTTCTTTTCTTTTCACGACACTGTTTTAGGGCTTCTTAATTCTTAATATTAAACAAACTATGAATGTGGCGTATCCTCCTAACGGGAAGAAACTCAGCTAACTGATGATACGAACCATTTTTACCGAAACATTAACACAAGTCTCACAAGAAGGGTCTAAATGAGCCCTGAGCGAAAACATGCTAACGCAGAGCACAGAACTCTAGCTATACCGATCGATATACTTATTGGATCTGCACAAACAAGCTTAGATAACATCCTGAGATTCCACAGATTATAGAAATATAAGTATCATCATTGAGCGATTAGAACTCGCGACAGGGGAAGGAAATACAGACAACACACGACGTAGCAAAACACGGAGATATGCTCACTTTAGCTGTTATTCTGATCAAAAGTTGTGTTCATTGGCATTAAAACGAGAAAAAACGTGGTTGAAGGTTAATCCATAGGTTATAACAATGTGTCTGTCACTTTGAAAAAAGTATTGATAATCCGTAATTTCATTTTTATGCAAAAATCGGAGAATAAATATTAGCTGCTAATGGTAGCCACCAGAGGTTAGCGCAGCTTCCGGTTTTGCTACGCGTCCCTCTCACTCCTTATTTGGTAACGTGTGTGTGTGTATGTGGAACTTTCCCTCAATTCCAATGGCTCTAGCGGTTAGAAAGAGATATCAATCATCAAAATCGACCAAGGGGGGCCAGAGATATGGAAAATCCACCCAAATGACCCCAGAAGTGGTTTTCTTTTGCTAAATCTCTCTAAAAAGGTCAAATGCCACTTGTTTTGCATCAATCTTGATACAGGGTAGTTATTATATGTTGTACTTTGGATTCCTAAAGCTTTTAGTCTACCATCCCATCATTCAAGGTTGGTTTTTCACTATAAGTCATGTGTTTTTTTTGGACGGACACAATAATTAATTTGTTTTTACTATGTTCAATCTGAATTGACTTTAAAATAAAAATAAATCTGTATTGATTCTGACTCTTCTACATCCAACTCACAGGTTTATCATTGCTTTGAGAAAAAAGAGTATTAATGTTCCCCTTTTAGAAGTGTAGTTATGGTCATTTGTTCTGGGAATGTCATATTCGAGCCTGAGACCTGGAAAGGCTCGGGGCTTAACAGGGACACTATTTTATAAAACACAATGGTTACAATAACAGGTACAGAAGCCTTTTAAACAGTGTTTTTAATACATTTCATGACATATACATGTAGATGACGATAGCAGGTGATGGATAATGTGGAAGACCCTGGTGGAGAAGCTCTGTAATGAATGTTCAAGGGTTAGCATATTTCAGGGCTATTCAATTGGCGGCCCCGGGCCAAATCCGGCCCTGTGGTGATATTTACTGGCCCTTTGAGTATAATGTTAAAAAGTAATCTACTTTTGTTCTTTTTTTTAAAGAGTGCCTTTAAGAGTTACATTGAGAGCTAGAAGGGCAGCCATTGCCTGAAAACATCGGCGGGCTCAGGTTTCGAACCCACCTACTAGCTACTGTAGTGACAACTCCTGTCATTTATTGCATCTCTGCGTGAATGATTAGATCAAATGAAATGATGTTGATGGTTAAATTAGCTTCACATGTAGGCCTACTGAGTTCTGAACTTGCCATTTAGATCTATAAAGGCCTTTGGGCTATGTTGTTTGATTTAGTTAAACACAATATATGCACTCCACTATGCTGTTGTAATATTTACTGTATCTGAAGCTCTTAATATGATTGCTCATATTTCAAGCCATCTTTTTCCCAGCCCCTTGCTTTGGATCATTTTCACCAACTAATTGAATAGCCCTGGCATATTTGATACCATTATTGCAGTTAAATAATGATAAGTCTTACAGAGGTTCAACACAGACTGATAGTTCCAGTCAGTGAAGCCACCTCTGAAACCTGGACATCTGCAATGTGTTGGTGCAATAAAGTACACAGCCTTTTTCCTGCTTCCTCTGCTGTCCCTTCCATCACTAGCAGAGACCTGCATGCCTGGTGCTGGAACATTTGACTTTAGCAGGTTGAAAAATTGCAGTCAATAATACAAATAGTAGATAGATATTCTTGAGAAGCGGCTTATCAAAAAGATATAATTCAAAGAGTAACTTAACGAGACTAATGCATGAAAACGTTACATAAAGAAGAGAACAATGATTGTAAATGAGGTGAGGAGTGCAGGAGGTTCCCTGCATTTTTACCCTACATTTGATTATATATTTACACCCCCAATTTCATGAAATTGGTATTATGTGATTTTCTTAAACACCACCTAGATAACGGGACTCATGCAGGCATTACTCTTAGTGACGTTGTAGGGACAGAATAAAGTCTCCTGGATGTTTGTTAATACATCCTCCTATGCATTGAATTACTTACAATAAACTCTTACAAGAAACTCAAATAGCTAGATCTTTGTATAAAATGAACAATTCATGTGGAGTACAATATTTGAAATGGAGTAACTGCTATGCTTGTCAAAAAGAGAATACAAATGTCAAACCTCACAGCTCTGAGTTCAAGAGCTTTAGCCATTTTAAGGACTCACATACAAGTACATGTACTTCAGTGCAATATTTCATGAGATAAGTGTTGTGATAAAATCTGAAACTTATTTAAAGCTCTGGCTAATTAAATGGAGATGCTACATATCTGGAACAAATGCTGAAACAAACTGTAGAATTTCACACATCAACTGGTCCGGTGTGGACTGCTAATGTGGATTAATGTGTCCTGTCTCTTACCAGCTCCCACATACACACGCTCGTTTAGACAAAAGTAATTAAGATGAATAATCTGAATTTAAAGAGCCTTTGTTTGCATTATTGCTACATTCCAGGATAAGGACACATTTTCCCTGTGCTTTACATGATTGTATGAGGCAATTTGCTGTGTGAATGTTATTGTTCAAGGCTAACTAGCTAGTAAAACAATAGGCGTGATGTGTCACAGCAGTAAGTGCTGCTCCGAAGAGCTAAACTCCCCACCACTAATGAATTCATTAATCTCTCCATTTATTCCTGACAAGCAATTATCTCCTCTCACAGAATGAGGGTCAGCAGGCAAGGTTGAGAGTCATCACATATTTTCTGAGGAGGAAACATTAGAAGAGAGCCGATGGTGCTGTCCTCATACACCTGCTCCTGTTGTGTCAACACTATGATACACCTCTTTCATGACCTGCATATGAACACTGCTTTTTAACGCCTTTCATTCTTTGTGGACAGGGCCGTGTCTAGTGGCCGGGTGGCAGAAACTGGAACTGTTACTGCCCCAACATTTACATGTTACATTTAACACCACAAGGAGTATTGAGTATTGAGTTTGCATCCGCACACACACACACACACACACACACACATACACACACACACACACGCACACGCAGGCACGCACACACACACACACACACACACACACACACAGACACACAGACACACACATACACACATACACACAACACACACACACACACACACACACACACACACACATGCACACACACACGCACGCACAACACACACACACACACACACACACACACACACACACACACACACACACACACACACACACACACACACACACAGACATACACACAGACACACACACACACACACACACACACACACACACACACACACACACACACACACACACACACACACCACACACACACACACACACACACACACACACACACACACATGCCCCTTTCACACCAACGCGGTTCCCGTTCTAGCTCCGTGCTAGTGCTCTTCTGGTTCGGAACCGGTTTTTCTTTTTAGCCCCCGTTTTGTTCACACTGCCCAGAGCCCGACTGGTGCTGCCGCTGCTGCGTCATGACGTCACCGTTTACGTCGCTGATTTTCTCCCCAACGGCGTCGGGCATGGATGTATAATAAGAACTGGATACAGCGTGGGAGTCGGGGGCTCGTTCTTTCCTATGATGAGAGCTGCTCATTGGCGCATGAAGGAAAAATGGCCCAACTTTTGAGAGCGCGAAACATCACAGATTACCCGTCATGCCTGGCTAGAGCATGCGCAGTTGAGTTGCCCCTTAAGCCCCTCCCCCCGAGCTCCCACTCTCGGCTCACTAGAATGAATGGAGAGAGAAAATAAATCTAGATTCGGCTTTTAGTGCATTTTACAATTTTAAGGACTTAATGTAATAATAAGGGCTATAAAATAGTTCATACTGAGTAGTTTATTTAGTTTAAAAAAAAGTATCCGCTGATTTACAGATGTCTCTTTCCCCATGTTAGTCAATGGGGAAAAAGTTGTTTTGGACTGGGTGACGTCACGGACTGATACGGAAGTTGCAGTACCGCCGTTTGGACACAACGAATGTTGGGCACAGAGTCTGGCGCACTTCCTGGGGGCTTGCGTCTGGTCGATGATCGTGTTGCTTTTAATCACACGAAGGCAGATTAAATTAAATAACTACTTCTCAACCCTTGTACTTTTCTCCAGAGTGCTGTGGTTCATTGTTTATTAACCCTCCTATTGTCTTCATTTCCCCCCCTTACTTTGGTGTTCGCGGTGAAATTTGACCGGTCCTGTTTTAACTGCTATTACATTAACACAAAAACCATTAATCATCACCAAATGTCATTTAACACCCTTTCAAACTGTAAATATTGTATCAGACTACTGGTATACATGAACAACTGCAGTAAATATACAAAGAACAGACACTGAACATGTATTGCGTGTGCCAGGTGTGATTCATGGGGGTGGGGGGAACACATCTAGAGTATGTGTGTGTGTGTGGGTGTTTGTGTGTGTGTTTTATCTGATCCGGATGGTTACTAATTCCTTTTCTTTATGGCGGTCATTTTTGAACGGGAACACCATGGGTGTTACAAAGTTGACTAAATCATCCAAAATGTAATGAAAGTGGTGATCAGCAATTGTATATGTTCAAATGTCTACTGTGAAGGATATCATAAAGCCTTAATGCAATCGAATGTAAAACAAAAAAAGTTATGGTTGATGAAAGTAGTAAATCGGTCAGATTTGACCCGAAGACAACAACAGGAGGGTTAATGTGTTTCAGCGGCATTTACCGACCGCTGCAGTGCTGCCCGCTGTTTGGCATCACAACGCTGTTATGAAAGTTTCTCTGGTATAAAATGGGTGATGTTAGCATAGCAACCGAAGCTAAACTGACTATTGTGGTGACACGTTATGGGACATAATTCACCGTTGGGTATATTGTGTGTTGCAACACGGACCTGTTAGTGAGGGTACCGTGTTGTGGTATTCATGCTAGCTTGACAGTAGCAACGAGCAGATGTACTTACCTTGTCTTGCTACAAATGAAAAATAAAGTGTGGAGTTCCATACTGAACACACCGCCTCTGACTCCCTTTCATCGGCTCTACACTGGTGACCCTGACGTTTTCGTGAAAGATTTCGAAGACTTAACCTGTTAAGCCCTGAGCCTGTTTTTCAGGTCTCAGGCTCGAATATGACATTCCCAGAACAAATGACCATATCTTCCCTTCTAAAAGGGTTACATTCATAATCTTTCTTCTCAAAGTAATGATAAACCTGTGAGTTGGATGTAAAAAAGTCAGAATCAATATAGATGTTTTTTATTTTAAAGGAAATTCAGATTGAACATAGTAAAAAACTGTAAATTATAGTGTCCGTCCAAAAATTATTTTTTACTTATAGCGAAAACTACCCTTGGATGATGGTTAGGTAGACTAAAAGCTTTACGAATCCAAAGTACAACATATAATAAGTACCCTGAATCAAGATTGATGCAAAACAAGTGACATTGGACCTTTTTAGAGAGGTTTAGCAAAAAAAACTCCACCTCTGAGGTGATTTGGGTGGAAATGGGGGTTTTACCGTTTCTCTGGAACCCATTGGTCGATTTTGGTGATTGACATCTCTTTCTGACCATTAGAGCCAATAGAATCGAAGGGGAATCTCCCCACACACACACACGGTAAAAAAAAAAGGTGGGGGCTTTGCACATTTAGGTTTGCATCAGAGTGAAGCTATCTCTCGCTCTGACATCTGGAAACGGAAAAGCAGGTTTATTGCTTATGGATTATCAGAAATCATTTCAAAGGGACACAGACACATTGGATTAACCCAGTGGTTCTCAAACTTTTTCTGTCAGGCCCCCCCTTTGGAGAAAAAAAAAAGTCGGGCCCCCCCAACACAAATAGTTAGGCTCAGTGGCGGCGCCAGAAATTTATTTTGCGGGTACTGTGGGGTAGCTTGACGTTTCATAGAGGGTGCTCAAACATTTAGGGTTTCCCATTAATGTACCGGGCGGGCGCTACAGTGGAATGTTCTACTGCAACACTCCCCACACAGATACACAGTGTACCCGCGACCAGGGGCGGACTGGGACTAAAATTCAGCCCTGGAAACTGACCCAGTCCGGCCACATGAAATATCAAATGTTAGAAATTCGCTGTTTATTATTTAAAGTTTTACGTCCGATTCGCTCCTTTTTTCCTCTCTGTGCACAGCTCCAGTTTGGGCATTGGCCTGTCATCAGATTACATTTTTAGTTGCTGCTGTAGCGGAAGTTTAGTACAATTATTTTTTGATGAAATTCTCCACCCTCCATAATTGCAATTGCTTCAGTTGCTTACTACTTTTTAAGGGTGGTGATGACAGTTACAGTACGAACTGAAGTTGATGCGATTTGATTGGATTGTGAGGCATGAGTGAGCCTCATCTGATTGGTCAATCCCTCCATTTCTTTTCAACAAGGGAAGCCAATTTTGGCTAGCCTCCTCTCGCAACAGAGTGCAATACTGTTTCATCATAACATCTAGAGGGGCGCTGTTTCACTCTTTGTAAAATACTCAAAGAGAATGGGGGAGAGACGGGCCGGCAGAATAATTACCGAAACTAAACAAAGTGTTTTTATTTATTTATTAAAATTATAACTACAATCCAAAAAAACAGGGGAAGCCTGGCATCCCTTGGCCTCCAGGAGAAAACGCCACTGAGTTCAAGGGATAATTCTCACCCACCTCTTGCTCTTGCCCTGCACGTGTATGTGCCAGTTGAGCTGGTTCTTCCACCAGCTCAACTCTGTCCCTCATCATGAACGCAGGAGGCTGGCTGTATATCTGAACTCACGCCCCCATCATTCTCTTCATCATCTTGCACTTATTCTAAGCTGCTGCTGATAGTACTTGTAGCAGCGCTGCTGCCAAAAAGGTCTGTCAATTTGCGACATTTATATGCTTCACCTGCGAGTGACTTCACCTTTTTCTCTCTTGCCTTCTCGGCCCCACCTTTTTCTTTTTGTTTTCTTTGATTTGTATCCATGTTTTTTCATTCTCCCTGTCTGCCGCGGCGTCTAATCCCTTCTCTTCGTGTGGCTGGTCTTTTTTCTTCTTCGTGTGTGATTATTTGACAGATAAGAACCACACAACTGCATTAGCGCCCTCTGTCGGCCGTCAGTGCAATTTAAATGATGACGTTAAACTATTTTTTTTTTTAAAGGGCCGGCCGGCCGTCAACGGACCTTGACGGCCGGCCGTTCTGTGGTTCTCCAGATTCTACAGATGGCCAGTCCGCCCCTGCCCGCGACTGTTACAATGAAGGCTCGATAATCAGCTCACAGCATATAGGTGTATGCAGGGGTAAAGTGCTATTTTTATAGGTGGTGTGTGGACCTCACATAGGGGGGTCCGGGGGCAAGCTCCCCCGGGAAGATTTATTTTTAAATATTGAAGTTAAAAGCATCAATCTGGTGCACTTTGAGAGCAAAATGAAGAGATCTATGGATACCTCTCTCAACACAGAACTGTAAACAGATTTACTATTTCTTTATGGATATTTTACAAATCACCCTTTTAAACTTTATTCTTGTTTTACTGTCATATAGTATTTCATACCTGTTTTTAATTTATTCTCTTATTTTTGTATAACTATAATGATCATATAAACGTGTGCCTCGGAAATAATTGTTTACATTAATGGTGACCAAAACGTTTGAGACCCACTGAGATAACACTGAGAGAGTCCTTTAGCCCACTGAGTCTCTCAGTGAGCTAAAGGTCACAGCAGGATTTGGAAAAACTTGTCCATGCTTTTATCTTCAGTAGACTCGACTACTGCAATGGTGTCTTCACAGGTCTCACTAAAAAATCTATTAGAAAGCTGCAGCTAATTCAGAACGCCGCTGCTCGAGTCCTCACTAACACTAAGAAAGTGGATCACATCACTCCTGTTCTGAAGTCTTTACACTGGCTTCCTGTGTGTCAAAGAATAGATTTCAAAATACTGCTGCTGGTTTATAAAGCACTGAATGGTTTAGGCCCAAAATACATTTCTGACCTCCTGCTAAATTATGAACTATCCAGATCTCTCAGGTCTTCAGGGACTGGTCAGCTTTCTGTCCCCAGAGTCAGAACTAAACATGGTAAAGCAGCGTTCAGTTATTATGCTCCAAATATCTGGAACAAACTCCCAGAAACCTGCAGGTCCGCTACAACTCTGACTACTTTTAAATCCAGGCTGAAGACTTTTCTTTTTGTCGCTGCTTTTAATTGAACTATTCATATCTTAGACTGCACTGTAACTTTTATCCATGTACTTTTTTTCTTTTAATGTTGAATTGACTGCACTGTAACTTTTATCCATGTATTTTTTCTTTTAATGTTTATTTTATTAGCTTTTCTTTTTAATGACTGATTTTAAATGCCATTTTCTTAATCTCTTTCATTTTTTGTAAAGCACTTTGAATTGCCTTGTGTTGAAAAGTGCTATATAAATAAACTTGCCTTGCCTTGCCTTGCCTCAGTCTGACAGGAGAGGACTCTCCTCCACTTTGTTGTTGAAAAAACTCCTTATATCCGTTGGCGTAGCACGCTAGCACTAGAAGCTAACAACAACGATCTCCGGTACCGGTTCCGCTCTCTCTCTCTCGCTCGCGCACGCACACAAAATGGCTCGTTCCACACACACACAGAGCCGAGCTTTAATGAAACACAGAGACCCAAACGTAATAGTTAATACCCCCCACTTTGAGAACCACTGGATTAACCTATGGATTAACTTCAGCAGCGTTTTTATCGTTTTAATGCCATTGAAGACCACCTTTGACCAGACAACGACACAGGTAAGCCATGTTAGCGTTTTTAGCTACCTAGCACCACATGTTTTGATGTCTGTTTTTGTTTATAAAGTCGCAAGTTCTTATCATAGAGTGATAATGTATGTACCCATCGATTCTGGGGTTTAACAGGTTAATGAACATGGCTGATCGCGATTTTTTTGTTAAACTGCCGGAGTTTTGGGAGCATGCTGCTGCGGCGTGGTTGATTGATTGAAAAGTTTATTAACAGCTTGTATATTGGGTACAGTACAGTACAGCTCAAAACATACAATTGTTAAGGGGATGCAGACCAGAGAAAGACTTTCGTCTTGTTTACATCAGGGTCCCCCATTTCCAATTCATCATGTCATTTAAGACATATAAGACATATTTGACATACAGATGGCTTATTTACAATTTACATACAGATTGCTTATTTACAATTTTCATTTTAGATTTCGTTCTAATACATCCTAACCGGACATTTAAGACATACCAAGTCTACAGATATACAGTTAGTAACAGAGTCTAAAATGCGAGTATATACATAGATGGGGGGGGAAGCTGTCCATTGAACGACAGGTTGAGATTTGTACCATTACCGGGGCCAGTTTTGCAATGCTCTCCCCCGAAGGTGCTCTTTAAGAGAGGTTTTGAAGGTAAGTATAGTTTTACTTTCCTTTACAGTTGTGGGAAGAGCGTTCCACCTTGATGTGGCATAATTGCGAAACGTGTATTCTCCATTTTTTGTGCCAAATCTGGGTTTCACATGATTTGTGGAGCTCCCTCTGGTGTTATGATCATGGTATTCCTTGACCTTTGGGAAGAATTTTGACATGTACATGGGTACCATAGAGGTGTAGTGGATCTTGTAGACCAGGCCCATTGCAAGTAGCTGTACTCTGTCGTCTACTCTAAGCCATCCTAGGTTGTCAAAGTGGGCAGAGGTGAGGTGGGTTCTAGATGAAAGGTCAAGCAGTAGTCTGACCAGTTTATTTTGCGATGTTTGAAGTTTTATTTTTAGCGCCTTGGAGGTGCTATGGTACCATGACGGGCAAGCATAGTCATAGTACCCTTGAATGAGTGCTCCTGCCAGAGTTTTCAGGGTGTTTTTGTTTACCAGAGAGGAGATCCGGTATAGGAATCTAGTTCTTTGATTGACTTTTTTTATTACATTGGATGCCATTTTGTCACAGGAGAGGTTTGCCTCAAGAATCGATCCTAGGTATGTAATTTCCTTCTTACTTGTGACAATAATGTCACCCACTGCAACTGAGAAGTTGTCGGATTTGCTGAGATTATGTTTCGAACCGAAGAGAATGGACTCTGTTTTACCCAGGTGTAATTATAATTTATTATCGGAGAGCCAGGTGCAGATTCTGCCGAGCTCGGAGCTGAGGGTTTTTTCAACCTGCAATCTGCTCCTGTCAGAGACCAGCAGGGCTGAGTCGTCCGCGAACAGGAACAAGTTGCAGTCACATGCTGATGACATGTCGTTTGCATAAATTAGGAACAGTAACGGACCTAATATGCTTCCTTGTGGAACACCACAGCTCACTGGGAGGGGGGGGGACAGAGTACCGTTTACCTCCACCATCTGTTCTCTCCCATCCAGGTAGGATTGCATCCAGCTCACCGATAGTTTATCAAAACCAATTGCTTTTAGCTTGTCAATCAGAATGGGGTGATTGACAGTGTCGAAAGCCTTTTGTAGGTCCAGCATCACCATGCCGCAGTATTTGCCCTCGTCCACCTCTTGTTTGATGTGGTCGCTCAAATAAAGAAGGCATGTGTCAGTGGAGTGGGATGTTCGCACACGTGGAGGCGCACTTTGCCTGCCACCGTGTCCGTGACGGGGACCTGAGATATTTTCATGTGGTGGCGGCGCTGGGGAGCTCCACGTCGTCCAGGTTGGTTGGATTTATCGCAGATCCCCCACGCCATGACAAATATGAGGCGATTAAGGCCCTTCTCCTTAAGACATTTAGCTTATCTGCTAAGGAGAGGGCTCGCCAGATTGTTGAGATCCAAGGCCTAGGAGACAGCAAGCCATCCCAGCTCATGGAGAAGATGCTGAATCTGCTGGGGGGGAAGATCCCCGGATTTTGTTTGTGGAGACGTTCCTGTGCCACTTGCCGCCCCGGGTTCAGACGGCGCTAAACAACACCGTCCATTACTGAACCCCGCGCCTTGGCTGAAGAGGCAGACCGTTTTTTCCTGGCGACCCACCAGCCCAGTGCAGAGGTGCTAGCTGCGACGCTCAGTGCCCCCTCGCCAGTTGGGAAGGCTTGGGGGGGTGCGGGCCGTGGCGGTGCCAAGCCGGCGTAGGGACACAGGGGACTGTTTTTACCACGCGCGGTTCGGGGCTAAGGCGAAGAAGTGCATCGCTCCCTGCAGTTACAAATCTCCGGGAAACGAGAGAGCCAGCGCTCGGTAGTGGCCCTGAGCGTTGGCGGCACGAGCAGGCTTCTCTTCGTTAGCGACAGTGTCTCGGGAAGATGGTTTCTTTGTGACACGGGCGCCCAACGGAGCGTGGTTCCTGCGTCGAAGGAGGACGTCGCTCAAGGGGGACACGGACCGCAGTTGACGACAGCTAATGGCGGCCACATCTGCACTTACGGCGTGAGGCCTATGTGTTTATGTATTGGAGGACAGCGTTTCAACTGGGATTTTGTGACGGCAGACATTTATTTTCCCCTCCTCGTGGCAGATTTTTTATGTGCTCACGGACTCCTTGTGGACGTTAGAAACACACGCTTGGTTGATGCCTTGACGTTTTCCTCCCTGGTGTGTATGCTTGGCAAGGCGGCGTACAACGGGCTGTCGGGCTTGGTGTCGGGGGCAGACAGTTTTCTCAGGCTGTTGGCCGAATTTCCGGACCTGACGCTGCCCACTTTCTCTGCGCTCACCACCAAGCATGGGGTGGAGCACCACGTCACCACCGAAGGTCCCCCAGTCTACGCCAAGGCCCGGCGGTTAAATCCTTCTAAACTTGCAGTAGCGAGGGCGGAGTTTTCGACCATGGAACGCCTGGGTATCATTCGCCGGTCTGACAGTCCTTGGGCTACTCCTCTGCACATCGTTCCCAAGCCTAACGGCGGTTGTCGCCCATGTGGGGATTACCGCCGCCTCAACGACGCCACGACACCCGACCGCTACCCGGTGCCGCACATTCAGGACTTTTCAGCAGACCTGGTGGGTACGTTGGTGTTTTCTAAGGTGGATCTGGTGCGTGGATACCACCAGGTGCCCATGCATCCCCTGGACATTCCCGAAACGGCAGTGATAACGCCGTTTGGGTTGTTCGAGTTCCTGCGGATGCCTTTTGGGCTCAAGAATGCCGCACAAACGTTCCAGCGCCTGATGGATTCAGTGCTGCGGTACCTACCGTTTGTGTTCGTCTACCTGGACGACATACTGGTCGCCAGCACTTCGGTGGAGGAACACCTGACCCACCTCCGAGCCCTTTTCACAAGGCTCAGCCAACATGGGCTGATAATCAACCCTGCAAAGTGCCTGTTCGGGGTGTTTGACATTGACTTCCTCGGGCACTGCATCACCAAAGGCGGGGCAGCACCCCTGCCGGCGAAGGTTGAGGCACCGCCTCTGACTCCATTTCATCGGCTCTACACTATCTTGACTACTTGTTGCCATCCTATTGTGGCATAAGCCGGCACATTTTACCGACGGATTGTTCATTATGATTCTACTTGTGATAGTCGGACATGAGTCATGACAACCTGTGCAGCCCATGTATTGATTCCATCCGATAGCTGCTATAATACAAAACAAAACGTCTGCCTGCTCTCTACAATGATCAATAACAGCGAACGGATGGTCAAAGTAAGGTACAAATAAACAGAATCACACTAAGCCTGGTTAGTGTTGCCTGACTTTATAAAGTGTGTTTTTTTTAATAAGTGTGTGGTTGCATTCTAGTCACTTTGGTCAGGGCTACTGCTTGTTAAAACTTTCATTTGCCATACTCGCCATAAACTGTTATTGCTCAGGTTGATCCCGCCCCTGCCTCCGACGTAAGCGTGATGTATGCGGTTCTTGCTTCTAGACCGACAATTTGTTGGTGCTTGAAAAGTGTATTGTATTTATTATAAACGATAGTCCTTAACATCTATCACTGTGTATATCACCATTAAAACATATTTTAAAAGTTGAACAAACCCCACGCAGCTCAGTAAAGACTGTGAAATGTTGACTTTATTATTAGGAATCTTCCTAACTGAGTGAAATGACCTGGAAGTACCTCAGTGGCAGCCATGATAAGAGCCGTTTGAATTCTCTAGATCAGCGGTTTTCAAAGTGTGAGGCGCGTCTCCCCAGGGGGGCGCCAGAGAGCTTCAGGGGAGACGCAGCGTGAGAAAAAAATAACGAACATTTCAGCTAGTTACATTACATTACATGTTACTTGTTACTTGTTACATGTAACTTCAGCTAACTTAATGCGAGCGGCAACATGGATTGATTTTTTGCGAAGTTACCTAAAGTGAGAGAGGAGACAGCGTCTGGCAGAAAACGTCACTTGCACACTTTTGGCTGTCTGTGGAGACCTCGCCAAAAAGGCTGTAAAAGTGCTCATTCCCTTCACCTCCGCCTACCTGTGTGAGTGCGGGATTTCCGCATTGACTTTGATCAAAAGCAAGTACCGATCAAGCATGGGGTGGCAACTTCCACCCTAAAAATAGACTTGCCACCCCAGCTGCCACCCCAGTTGGCATCTTTGCTTTGAAATAAAAGTTGTGGGTCATCAGACATTTATGAGAGAAAATCCCTAATGTCCGAGTGCAAGTGAATGCAGCACAAGATGCGAGCCTTGTAACCCCCCTGGCGCGAGCGTGGAAATGTGATTGGCGGCGATTTCATTTGAACGGGACGGCGCAAAACGAGAAGCATTCGGAGTCGGACCCAAGTAGACGGAAGGAATGAAGTATTTGCGGTCTACAATGACAGAGAAGAGCCTGTCAAGTTTGGCTGTACTCAGCATTGAATCAAAACGCACTACAGCTGTTGATCTTAATAAGTTTGTGAGGCGTTTTGCTGAACAAGATGGTAATCACCGCATTCAGCTGTAATAGGCATGCCAACTTGATGCTCTGCTCACGGATGACTCGATGAGCATAAAAAAAATGTTAAGATGATGACCTTGCGTGTGTAAATATATTTTTTTCTTTGTGGGGGTCTGCCCCCAAAAAACAGTTTTAAGTCCTGAGAAAGTCAAATAAGACGGTGTGTAAAACTACACTGCCCAGCAAAAAAAAGTAAACACTTTGATTTAACTAGGCCAATAGGTAAGGGCATTCCACTGGATAATAATACCCCTGCATTATAGCAACAACAACAATAATAACTAGAGAATGCAATTCCTGAAGAAATTGCTAGTGGGAATGCTTTATGCTGAAAATCTGACATAATGTGTAAGAAGAAAGTGAAGAATTTAGATTGAACACATGAACACTGGGGGCTTGAATGTGCGATGAGAGAAAGTAAAAAGGCTTGGAAAAGCAGCAGAATATTTGAACTGAAAACTTTTGAACTAACTTGATGGCGAATGATCTGTCGCCATGCCAACGGCATTTGATGACATCCCATAATACGCTTAGATGCATTGATCGTTACCAAACCTGTGAAGTTTTGGGCCATTTGGAGCATTTTCACTGAAGTTATGAGAAAACCGCGTTTCATGCAGGCATTGTGTTGCCATGGCAACGGCATGTCCCGTAGATGTCTTCACGGCTGGACTGTTAGCACACATATGAAGTTTGAGCACTTTTTGAAAATGTTCATAGGAGTTATAGAGACAACGTGTTTTATGGCGAGGGATGCGTTTCCATGGAAACGGCATATGGTGATATCTCAGATTTGACGTAGAGCTGCTGAGGCATGGACCGGTGATATACAAGTGCAGATTGGGGGACGATTGGACCGTGTCCATTGGACTTACAGCGACATCGTGTTTCATGGCGAGCTGTCTGTCGCCATGGCAACTGCATTTGATGACACCCCATAATACGCTTAGATGCGTTGATGGCTGCATCGTTATCAAACCTGTGAAGTTTTGGGCCGTTTGGAGCATTTTCACTGAAGTTGTGAGAAAACTGTGTTTCATGGCGAGCATTGTGTTGCCATGGCAACGGCATTTGAAGAAATCTCAAAACTGTCCCGTAGATGTCTTCACGGCTGGACTGTTAGCACACATGTGAAGTTTGAGCACTTTTTGAAAATGTTCATAGGGAAACGGCATATGCTCAGTGCTTGAATTGGAATGAAAAAGGTGCCAGTACTCTAAAATCAGCAACTTTTTCAAGCCAATTTTATATATACAGCCCACAAACAAGAATTTGGCTACTATAATGCTGGTGGGTTTGTCTCTTTACTACTGTATATTTTAGAAAGGTTCACTGTACGTAACATTTTTTATGATAGGCAGCGGATATGGCTAAAGCTCAGTAAGGTCAATATTAACTGAAAATATAGCAATCAAAGTCTAGATCTTCTGCTGAAGACACATGAAGCAGAGACCTTTCAGGTGAGAGCCCCTCTGGTGGTGTTCAACATTAATGACAAGGAAACAAAGCTCTGGTCAGAAGCATTTTTTATAAAAAGCTTTAACAAAATTAAGTATTTCTGTACATTTTGAATGCAATCTAACTTTCCAACTCAGAAAACGAAAAACGAAAAAGTGCCAAAAGTCTTCTCACATGGCTGAGCTGCTTTGCAATATACTTCACCACTGAAGAATACAAATATGTATAAAGTAAACTATGATGCAATCTAACTTTCCAACTCAGAAAAATGATAAAGAGCATGAACAAAGAACATGTAAAAACAAATGCAAAATTTGCACAATCTAAAATGAGAAACTGTAACTGCAAGTAACAAAGTCTGAGCCATGGTAAAGAGTTACATTGAACACCAAGCTGATCAGATAACTCCCTGGTTGGTCTGAAGTCCTTCTATCTCCAGGATCTGTACAAATCGGCACATTATGCCAAAAGTCTTCTCACTGGGTGAGCTGCTTTGCAATATACTTCACATTGTTAGAAAAGGCTCCAGAAGGCCTTGGGGACATCAGTATCAGGGGCTGGAGCTGGACAGGCTCTTTCATCAGCACTTCTCCTTCCCTTTGCCAGCCAGGACCTCACATACTGTTCCGGATTGAACTGTCCTAGTGATGGTCCATTACATTTAATGAAAACCAGGCTGGACAGTCGGCTGACAGAGAGAGCATTCCTTTTTGCAGTAAGGATATCGTTCATGCAGCTGAATGCCCGCTCACACTCACTAGTGGAGACAGCGATGGTTCGGACTGCTTTCAGTAGAGGCGCCATGGCAGCAGGTGTACGGGATGCCCTGGTTTCCTTGTATTCGCGAAAGCCCTGAACAGTCTCTCTTCTGTCCACTTTCAGCACTTCGCACAAACGTAGCACCTCTACGTCCCTATACTGTACGTCTAACTCCTCTTCAGGCCAACTTCCAGGATGGATAACTTTCATGTCCTGGATTAGCTGATTGTCCCGGGCCTCCCGGCCATGTAATGGGATTTCTCTTGTGCTGACATGAGAGGAGGTTGTGGAAGTCATTCTGTGTCTCAGATTCTCTACCATACTGCGGAAAAACTGACCTGCATGAATCTGTACAAGCCTGCCATTCTCACGCAGGGCAACACCCTTGAAGGACTTCTCAGCTAGAGCTGTATGAACTGTAGTCATGTGTGGGCCAGGCATGGTGACCATGGATTCAAAAACTCGTATTTCTCGAGTTAAGAGCCTATCTGCTGTAGGCAGTGTCATCTCTCTTTTTTGGAGTTGCCGAGAGAGGTCGCTGAGCTCTGTGAGCGCATCGTACATCAGTCCCAGATTGCTGACAAACGTTGCAGATGTGAGCACATCATCCAGGCCCTTGTACTTTGCTCTGTCTCTGGAATCCCTGCTCGTGTCGTTTGCAGCATTTGTAAAGTGATCATGAAGCACTCGGTAGTTTTCCCAGACTGCTCTGACGCTCCTTTCACTTGAAGCCACCCAGCGGATGGACAAAACACGCCCTATCACCAGGAGACGCTGTCCGACTGCTTGCGCACACTGCGCTAACTGCCTCTGATTTTTGGGGGAGGCATGGAACAAGGAATAGAGTTTGTCAAAAAAGATCTGGAAATGATTGAGCCCTGAGACCTCCTTGACCACATCCCCAACTGCCAGCTCTAGACGATGATTGGAGCAGTGCCACACAAACAGGCTTGGGAATTTACTACACAACTGGGTAGCAACGCCTGTTCTCTTCCCTAGCATGACTGAAGCCCCATCACATGCAAAATAAACGAAACACTGACCTAAAAAGTCCTCGTTAAAATCTCTTCCAAGACACTCCATTAACGCCTTTGTGATGTCATCAGCCGTTGTTCCATCCAACTCGATCAGCTCCCAAAAAAACGTTTCGGGCTCAGCATCAGCTAATGCTGAGCGTAGACACACAACAAGCACCGTTTTACCACTAATAGTGGTAGATTCATCGACCAAAACACAGAGTTTTCTTTGGTTTTCTGTAATGTCTTTTGCCATTTTTTTCTTCAGCTCATGAGCTATGTGGTCGATGATTTCGCCACAGGTTTTATTGGAGTGCAAAACCCTGCCCACGTTCAGCCCATTCAGTTTCTGTACATTCAAATCAATTGGCATGTCTGTGAATGGCCGGCTATGTTTGCCAATTTTATATGCCGTTCGAAAAACTCTGATAGTGGTGTCTAATTCAGATTTATGCATAGACTGCACTTGATGTTGAATAGTTTCATGTGAAGCAGATGTAAGGATGTCAGCAGCTTTTACATGGGCTTGTGATTCTTTATGTTCTTTGATTTTTTTTCTCAGGCTAGCTTGTTGTTTGCCCTTGTCAACACCGAAATGAGACACTGCACACTCACCCCATTCAGTTGACAGTTTCAGTCCTTGTCCAGTGTGTATTCCCAAAGATTTGACATCTCTGCGTATCCGACATCCTAGCTTCTTATCTTTAAGAAGGAGCCATGCATTGGTCTTGCAAAAATATTGCACCTGGTCCGTTGTCCAGCAGTCAGGTGCATCGCTTTGCCCGGTATTGGTGGTGGCAGTTGCGCCAGCAGCAGCTAACTTTAGAGGCTCTGGAGGAGGCGGCGGAGCTAGTGCTAATGCTAATGCACTAGAACTTGGAGCAGGAGGATCAACCAAAGAAAGCTCCCCATCAGACACAATTTCCAACACAGGCACAGAATTCTCTGTATTTGAAGTTTCTTCCGGCGACAACCGCTGTCTTTTTGCACTTTTATTAATCCACGCTAACATTTTAGAAATGCTAATTTGTGACGTGACTTGCTTTCCTTCTCTCGGGGGCGTGCCTGCTCTGTTCTATCACTCTACATAGCCACCCACTGGGTGGGAGTTGCACTGCATAAACACAACACACGTGCATCTAGGTATGTAAATTGTAAAGCATTAAAACATGGTTTTACTAACAGTTTTCAGTATGTTGTTACTTCGGCATTATTATTATTATTATTATTATTATTATTATTTTGAAACGTGTATTACTATTAAATCACGGTCAAATAGGTTAATTTTGACATAGTCGTTTCCACCACAGTATTTACATGGAGAAGATAAGCCCCGCCCCCTCTCCAGCACGTTCTGTTTGAATGACAGGAGTAAGCAGCTGACAGCCGCTGTGAAACTCCAGCGGTTAGAGCGATGAGAATGTCCGTTCGGCACCTCATGACGCATCTACTGAGTACCGGGCGGCTGTATATATATATATATATATGGATGTATAATAAGAATTGCGGGAGAGTGTTGAGTACTGGCACGGTGCATGAGTACCGGAGTACCGCCAGCATGCCGGTACTGAGCAAGAAGTGCCGGTACTCCATGGGTCAGAACCAGAAGTGCCGGTACTGCGTACCGGTGAGTACCGGCCCAATTCCAGCACTGCATATGATGACACCCCATAATTGACGTAGAGCTGTTGAGGGCAGGACCATTAACCATTATCTGAAGTCTGCTGCTCTGAGCATGTCAGCTGGAGTGATGACATCATCGTGTTCCATTACACAGGTGTTTATAGTTTAGCTAACGAGCTCTGTAGAGATCACAGGTTTCATTGTTCTGAATGAGAGATGAACCTCTTACATGTGAACGTTTTGTGAAAGAACCGTAACAGATATCTGTGAAATTTCAAAACGTGAAGCATGTCAAGGAAGTTGAGTATCTGAAGTGTACTTTTTGTGTAGTTTCGGGTTAATAATGTGGCCTTTTTGGCAGTTTAACTAAAGGTGTGCGGCTGCTGCTGTGAGGAAATATCAGCCTGAAATTACAATGAGCTTTAATGGAGACATGTTGAAAGTTTTTGTCACTTCATGCCCTCAAGAGGCATTTTGTTTTATTTTGCTTAATATTTTTTCATTTTTCAAGCTACAAGATGTTTTCCTACGTTTGTCATGAAAAATTATGTTAAGTGTAGGGTTTGGGAATTATGGCAGGTTTAAAGAAAAATATGAAGGGGAATTTGAAACTGTCCTCCACTCTAACTCTGACATCACACACTCTGCCTTAACGAGCTGCGCGATGTTAAAGCTGAAGAAGGCCTCTTTACCAAGGTCTGAACAATGTTTAATATTTCTAAAAGTATGAATCTGATTTGAAAGTTGTTTAATATGAATAATGTCAGAAAGATGTGTAACATTTTAAAGTTGGAATGAGGTTTCTGAGTGAAGGTATGAAGGAACAGTTAGCAGTTGAAGTCGCATGAAGATTGTTCAAGTCTGAAGATTTTCTCCATTGACTTCAATGGTTAAAAATGTGATGAATGAGAAAAGTAATAGCCATCGATTCCCGACCGAGCTGAACGTTTTGATGTGTGAACGAAGTTTCTGCGATGTGGAATGTGGGAGAAGAAGACCAGCAAAATAGTGGAATAATAAAGAATTTTGCGGGTAGAAGAACAGATAGTGGGAATGCTGTTAACAGCATTCCCACTAAATAATAATAGCAATAATAATTGGGAGGGGGGGCGTGGCTGTTCTTATGTTCTCTGAGGGGAGGCTCACCTTCCCACACTTTGAAAACCCCTGCTCCAGATGAAAGGAAAGGAGGTTTCAAACTTCCTTTATAACCTCCTTTAGCTTAGGAACCACTTAACCAGATTGTACCTCCTTTACGAAAGGAGAAGAGAAAATGCTTATACAACCGATTATGAACGAAAAATAATATCATGAAAGTTACGGTGCTTATTAAGCATTTTAAAACATAGGCCTATGTGGTAAGTTGCCAAAGTGCTTTGTTTTGAACGTTCATCAGTATTATAATCAAAAAGAGAAATATGAACGTTAGTTTTTACTGAAATGATCAAATAAAGTCAACATTTCACAGTCTTCACTGAGCTGTGTGGGGTTTGTTCAACTTTTAAAAGATGTTTGAATGGTGATATACACAGTGATAGATGTTAAGGACTAACGTTTATAATAAATACATCTGTATTTATTTTAAGATCTTTTCATACAATCATACGTATTGGGATCATTTGTATTAATGTGGACCGGAGGGAGAGGGTGACGAGCATAAGTTTCACTTTCCTTTTTTATTTCAATTCCAACTTTGGTCCTGAAGAATATGTTTCTCTGTTGTCCCCGTTCATAAAGCATAAAGCAACAGCATCAGAGCACGGTGCAAAGTCTCTAGATGAGTTTACAGTAGTCCCTCGTTCTTATTGAACATCCATGTTGTAGTCCGCTGTATAGAAAACTGTAGTTTCCATAGTTTCCCCACAGCAGCAGACGCACATTCATGACGTCCGCTGGCGCATCATAAACACGTCGGATAGTGAAAGTGCAGTCGATTCTCTAAAGTACCGCAGTCTCTTCTCCTAAGTCCTTTTGAATTCTCCTATCCACTATCCCTTAACCCCGTGACGTTTCACTCAGAGGTCAAGGAATAGGAGATAGGGTTAGAATTTAGGAGCTGATTTTTGGATTATCCGACAGCAGCGGTGCCTCTAAGCTCCGAAAACCGGTGCTGCGGTCGGATAATCCATGTGTGAACAGGAAAAACTGTGCTTTTCAGGCTCTAACTCCGAACTGGCCCTGGAACCGCGTTGGTGTGAAAGGGGCAACACACACTGAAAAAGGTAAACCTGAATCATGTTTTGCTGCAATGTAATGGAGCGTCTTCCCGTATGCTAATCCCACCGGCCGAAAGTAGAGACTGAAGATAAAGAGATCATTATAATTAGGGATGCTCCGATCGCCAATTTTGGGGCCGATCGGCGGAATCGGTATCGGCCAATACCGATCACCGATCCGATCGAGTGGGCGGGGCCTAAATGGAAGATTTAAACATCACTTTAAATCTTCCATTTAAAGTGATGTTTAAAACGCAGTTAATGGGGCTCATTCACTGGAGCTTCCACAAACAACAATCAACTTAATTATTACATTCAAATGATGTACATTATTCAAGTTTACATTCACTTTGGATAATAACACGGGAGAAATGAGTGGAAGCGCTCTCTTTTCCTCTCTCCCTCTCTCTCTCCCCCCTCTCCCTCTCTCTCTCTCCCCCCTCTCTCCCCCCTCTCTCCCCCTCCTGACAGCCTGTCAGTATCTCAGCTCACTGATCCAGTAATGAGTGACCCGACAGTGAAGAATAAATATATGTATAACTAGTTTAGCTTGTTCAAGAGGTAGATAAAATAGCTAAGTGTGTTAGGTCTAACTCTTGTGTGTTTCGCTCCGCTTACCGGTCCGTCTCAGTGGGCGGAGCTGCAGGATTTCTGCTTCACACACGGTGCATACCGCTATTTTACTGTCTTTTTCTGACACCTTAAAATAATGCCAGACCGGTGAAGCCATTTTGGCGAGCTTGTTTTGCGTCATGTGTCATGTATTTTACGTCATGCGATCGGCTCTCGCGATCGGCATGTTTAGAGAGCACCGATCGATCGGTAGAGAGTGAGTATCGGCCGATCTCGATCGGTGACCGATCGATCGGAGCATCCCTAATTATAATACTATGTACAGTTGATGCCTAAATGATTAGCCCCCCAGGAGTTATGGAACATTTTCCAGTTGTTTCCAGCATTGATAAAACTTGATATAATCAAACATTCACCAGGGCTATTTAGTAGCTTTTGGTACTTTTTGGAAAATAAAATAAGTTTTTAGGCTTGCTTAATATCAAATATAGTGAAAAATGGGTTGGTAAAAAAATATTAGCCCCCAGGCCATTAATAGTCAATAGTGTAGCCTTTCTGAGCCACAACTGACAACAAGCTCTTCGAGTAGTTCTTGACCAGGTTAGCACAGGTCTCTTGAGGGATTTTGGCCCATTCTTCCATTGCAAATTGTTCCAGCTGGTCCAAATTGCGTGGTTTCCGAGCATGGACATTCACTTTGAGCACCCGCCAGATTCTCAATAGGATTCAGATCTGGGCTCTGTGCAGGCCACTCCAGCACCTTGGTTTCAGTGTCCTTTAGGAACTGTTGGACCAAGTTTGATGTGTGCTTTGGGTCATTGTCTTGTTGGAAGACCCAGCGACGACCTAAGCGAAGAATAAGAGCAGATTTTTTCATATTATCCCTCAAAATGTCAACATAATTTCCATTTTTCATGATGCCTTGCACCCGAACAAGGCTCCCTGTGCCTGAGGCTGCAAAACAGCCCCACAGCATGATGTGTTCTTAGGGTTGAAGGCCTCTCCCTTTCTTCGCCAAACATAAGCAACATCCATGTGCCCAAATAGTTCCAGTCTCATCAGACCAAAGCACAGACTTCCAAAACTCATCTTTACCTTTCAAATGTTCACGGACAAACCACAGACTGGCTCTGATGTGCCGTTCTTTGAGTAAAGGGGTTCTTCTGGGACGATGACCCTGAAGCCCACTACGAGGAAGAGCCCTCACAACTGTGTTCCTTGAAACATCATCTCCAGAAGAGGCCAGGTCAGCAACAATCATCTTGGCAGATGTCCGGGGATTCTTGCTGACATCTCTGACTATTTGCCTCTCCAGAGTTCTTGAAATCTTGCGCTTTCGACCACGCCCAGGTTTGTTTCTTACAGAATGTGTCTCCTTGTACTTCGCAATGATGCAACGTACAGCAGTTCTAGACACTGTGAAGTGCTTGGAAATAGCAGTATAGCCTTCCCCCTTATCATGAGCCTCCACTATCTTCTTTCTGAGCTCAAGACTGATTTCCTTTGTCTTTGGCATGGTGAGTAGGCGTAGTAGTATAGTCCCTCTCAATAAGGTATTCAAGTGCCTGTTTCTTGGAGTCCTTTTATGCTGATTGAATGCTCAGATGTGGCTTGAAAGCTGATTGGTTGATTAGGTGTGGCTTGAAAGCTGATTTGCAAAAATTCACATGGGGGCTAATATTTTTTACCAACCCATTTTTCACTATATTTGATATAAAGCAAGCCTAAAAACTTGTTTTATTTTCCAAAATGTACCAAAAGCTACTAAATAGCACTGGTGAATGTTTGATTATATCATGTTTTTATCAATGCTGGAAACATTGGGAAGAATTTTAGGAAAATGTTCCATAACTCCTGGGGGGCTAATCATTTAGGCCTCAACTGTATGTATAACGCTGAGCTCTGCAGGTCCAGGTCATTTTACACACCTATAATTATTTGCAAAGCAGCATTAATTTGACTGCTTCGCAACAGCATTAGTTTACAATGCTCCTTCATGTCCTTCCACATTAAAAACTAAAGTTGAACCTAAGTTTCAGGTGCAAAGTTCTCACACCTGTCTGTTGCTACATGTGGAATCAATTGGGCCAGATTTAACATAATACGTTGATTATATTTTCCCCTGCAGCAGCATGTGCCCCCCTGCCAGACCTTTGCCAGCCTCTTGACGCCAAGTGTAAAACAGGCTAGCTCTGCAATGGAGCTGGAGCTCATAAAGATTGACCTTGAACTTGCTACCTGTTTTTCACACATAGTGGGGCACAAAACCTATAAAAGCCACATCGTTTTCGCTGAGGACAGGCTGAATGCGATGATAGGTATTAGCGGGAAACCACTGCGCTCCATCTCCAGCGCCTGTCTGAGGGATGAGCGTCTAAACTGGAATAAAAGCCTGTTAAACGGTGTCACAACATGAATCACTGCCCCGGGAGACATCCATCACTGCTTAAAAGGTGACCACAAATGATCTGTGAACCACTAGATATTGATTACTCATGTGCTGCAGGTGTCAGGTTTAATGTTCCAGCGGCTTGATAGTGTCCCCTTTGACAGTCGCTGCCCTAACTCTCCACTGATAGATTTTAATGGTGAAATATTGATTTATTTCTGGCCAAGGTCTGCCAGCAAGGGCCAGATCATTTGTTGGGGTAATGCAGGACACTCTGGCTCTGGTCCCAATCAATCATTTTGGCAGGGAGCTCCAAAAAGAAAAGGAAAAAGGGAATAGGCCTGGTGAAGCTACAGCAGATACACATTCACTATCAGGACTCACAGGCCGGAGAGAGAGGAGTACTGAGGTGTCCAACATTGGCTCAGTTAATATGAATACTAATGATGTGTTTATTGAGTGGGAATGCTCAGCAAATCACAGCTGACGGGTTAACAGTCGGAGTGCCTTGAGCAGGGAATGAGGATTTCGGGTAGAGGGTCTATATTTTATTTAAGCGGCTCTTGGCCGGGGCTGGGAGAGAGACTCAGGTAATGTGTTGTGTTACAACCCACTGGTTGTTCCCCCCAGCCAGAGAGATAACAGACTTGCTAATGGGAAGCCATCAATCACAATCAGCCTCCTATTCCACCAGTGTCTCCACTCTGCTCAGCTCTGAGAGGGAGCTGGGATGGAGGTAATAATGGAGTTTTGTGGCTCAGCTGCTGCAGCAGCGCGTCCTGGAGTCATATTTCCAGCCCAAGCAATAGATTCTTTGCCATGTCAGCATGTCTTTTAAACAGAGAGCCACAAAACGGCCATGAGAAGCAGTTAAAGCCTGGACGAGGCCTTGAGCCTCAGGGGAGAGGGGAATTAGCACAGAGCCGGTCTCAGGTGGGATGAGTGAGCTGGTTGTTTGGTGCCAAAGCGGCTAATTGTTTTTCATTACACTGTTCAGTGTACTGATACAGCACACAGCACAGGCTGCAGACAAAGACAAGTACACAAAGGTATGTACAAATGTAGTCGACGGTATACAAGTGTATTTCACATATTTCTGGCCATAGAAGTTATATTCTATCAATGGAAGTTTTGAAGTTGCATGGTAACCAGTTCATAGTGATACAGTGAGACAGACAATTAACTGTGACTTGAATATACAAACACTAGAACAATTGTGGTGTTTTGTAAATTACTATGTGACATTTGTTTTCCAACAGGCTTTTACTTTGAGATTAAAACATGTTAGCTAGCCAGCTGGTGTATTCAGCAGTTTCTATGCATTTGACTGCCTGTAAACAGTAAGTCTGTTATGTTGCTATGTGTTAGCTTGTCTCTTGATACATGTGGATCACACCTTACCTGTGCACTAAGGCAGAACCAGGTCCCAAATATTAAATTATAGTTCCAATTTAAAGTAATCTGTGCTAAATGTCAGGTGCAAGTTTTTGTTTTTCCCTACTGACCTAAAGAAAAATGTTCAGCAACTTGATGACAACATCTGAGACACTATAAATACAGGAACGACACACTTCTTGTTTAGGAATGTTCTTAAAATGTAACTGATAACTGAACTGTTATCTAAACTGTGATTGGTGGATACTAAAAGGTTGGTGACATTCAAATACAGTACGTAGTCTCCTGAGGTGATTGGACGCTCAACTGTTTGTCAGACATTCCTGACAGTTATAGTAGGGTGAATGATCCTTTTCAACTTTTCACTGGCATCTGTCTCTTCTGATCTCGTTTTTTTAGGGGTGTTTTGCTTTACCTGAACGAAAAGGTCGGCTCTCAAAATAATCATACATTTAGGGATTTTAGAATTATGAATGCCTTGTACACATAAATGATCCTAGAAATATGATGAATGAATGATGTTGCAGTTTAACAAGTATACCAAACAGGCAAGCTTATATAACATTATTATATTTACATTTTATTGACATATTATATTAATTATTATAGTGTTAAGATATGAATAATTCATATAATAAGATAATAATAATAGTAATAATCTGTATGTTCTTTTTCATTTTTGTGGTTGAATTAATAGTTCCATAAGTTCTCCAATACAACTAAACTAATCTGTTTCATTTGTTGAATGAAAGTTGTATGTCAAGAAATCACACTCGAAGGTTAACACTTCAAATGCTCCAACATTACTGACAGGCCACATGGTGCAGATCTGTGCTCCGTGAGGCCTCACTGTCTGGCTACATTTTTGAATAACTACTACATTACACATCCTACAATAATGCAAGGTCCTAATGCAAGGTCACCTCTGTAATATATTACTATTGGTTGTGATGTCAGTCAGTACATTCCTTATGTGTTGAACTGCTCTGTCCCATGCAGTGGGCATGTATGAAAGCTGGTATAGTAGAGAGATAGAGAGTGTGTGTGACCAGCAGGGGGCGCAGTGCTACACGTCTCAGACACATTCATAGAGAGATAGAATAGAAACGGAGGGATGAAACCCTCTGTAATGGTCACACATGCAGAGCACACAGCACATAGTGAAATGTGTTCTCTGCTTTTAACCCATCCTAGCACCAGGAGTCTAGTACTAGGAGCAGTGAGCAGCTATTGTACAGCGGGGGAGCAATGGGAGTGAGGGGGGAAGGGGGATGTCCGGTGCCTTGCTCAAGGGCACCACGGCAGGGCAGGAGGTGAACACGGACCTCTCCAAGTAGCAGTCCACACACCATATTTAGCTCTGGTCGGGGACTTGAACCTGCGACCCTACGGCTCACAGTCCAAGCCCCTAGTACTGACTGAGCCACTGCAAGTGGCAGGTCCCACTGTACTGCTGAGGTCATATATTAAGCTGAACTAAGGTTCAGTGACATATTATATGGATATTTCATTTTACATTCAATACATAACAATAGCAGCACAGAACAACTGATAAACTGTACAAGGTTGTCTTAACCGTCCCTTTCAGTGCAGGCACATTATCAGCGAGCCCTTATCCTGTGGAAAAACGTTTACATCTTGACAATACTTTAAAGTACTAATTTCAATAAGTTAAAGGCCAACTGTATATTTATAGGTATTTTAAATGTGTCTAACACCTCTTGTAATCAACAATACCTTGCGAGCCCTCTATGAATATTTGGCAACCCATTCTTGAGTCCTGACTCCCAGGTTGGGAACCACTGGACTTCCCCAATCGTTTTTTTTATCTGCCTAGTTACTTTGGAAAAATATGTTGTTGTAAAGAGAGAGACAATATGTATATTAATGTAACAGTTTATTCATCGAATGCTCTTAATGTAATGACAAGCTTTAATATTTATTATGGAAATTCATTATGAATATAATACGGATAATATTTGATATGATTAGGATTAGGATGTTTTTGGGATGTATGCACACACACACACACACACACACACACACACACACACACACACACACACACACACACACACACACACACACACACACACACACACACACACACACACACACACACACACACACACACACACACACACACGCACACAATAAGGAAAAATGGCAGACTTCCTCCTTGTATTATTTTGTCGTCTTCAGGCTGTCTGCTTTGAACATGTATGTCAATCAAACAAAGAGGCGTCTGAATGTGGCACCATGTTCCCATGACAACCTGGTAAGTTCTGAGCAAATGCAGCTAGACAGGGGCCCCGACATCCGCCCTCCTGAAAACCAAATACTCCAGGGGCTTAACCATAAATATTTAATTAGATTAAATATATATTTCTTTACATTCTTTACATTCTTTAACTATTGACAAATACTAATACGCTATTGGTCAATTTTGTTACAAGGCAAGGCAAGTTTATTTATACAGCACCTTTCAGCACATGGAAACCCAAAGTGCTTTACAAAATAAGATAAAAGACATTTAAGAACAAATACAGTGGAAACACTATGTTTTGTGTCATTGAAAATTGCCATCGAACTGTTTATTGATAAGCAGACATCTATTTCATTTTAGGAAATTCTAAAATGTGTTTTAACCTGATTCAGCAGCGGTGCCAACTGAGCTAATAGGAACAGGTTTCTTCAACGCCTTCTCTTACGATGGCCATGTCTACAGACATCAAAGTGGACTCTGTGTGAGAGGGAACAATGGTGTGGTCACACATGGAGGGCTGTGTTCTGTGGGAAGACTCAAAGACTCGGAGCCAGTGGGGATCCAACAGGCTGAGGCCGGGTCAAGAACAATGGCAACATACTGAGAAAAAACCTCTTCGCAGATACACACTCACAAAAATGTAAAAACGGACAATGGTCACATGTGAAGATCATGTGGTGACAATAATACTCGGTGGATCTGCAAGGTGAAAATGCTGTTATCTTTCTTAGTAGCCATATAACTGCAGCCTTTACATGAGAGAATCTCCTCAGACAACCACTAGCACCTGAAAGACTAAATCATTTCTCAACAATTTACAAAAGTTGTCGGGGGAGCATTGCAGGTCTTTCATCAGACGCTCGTCAGCGTGAAGAGTGTCAGGCGGAGCACAAAGGCAGCCTGTGCTCCTCACACTGTCTAATCACATATGGCATTGTCATCATACAGTGATTTCCTGCCCTGACACAAACTCCACAGCCACTCTGTCATGGAGGTCAAACCGAATTTTCTCAGAGAGGGTCTGAAGATTCAAAGTCACTGTCACGGTCCCCTTGGTGATTTAAACCTGCTCCCCCTCCTCTGGTGGGAATGTACAAAGCTAAATTGCAACAGAGATGAAGTTTGTTGCTCTGAGGATTTGTGTGCAGCAGCAGTTTGAGAAGCGGTTTAAGGTCAATATTGTTGGGGATTGCATCCTAAATATGTGTGTGTCCTGGGACTTTACATGAGGCGTTCAATGCTTGGCTTTCTTCGCTGACTCTTCTATCTGATATCTCCTTGGAAGCATTGTGCTGAGCTATATATTTTTAACAGGTAGCTCTGGAAAATCATTCTGTTGCTGATGTCACAGCATAACGCCGGTAAACTATTTTATTTCATGCACGTACATTACTGTGCTTTTAAACCAAATAACAACTCATTTGGTGATTTTCAGACTTGACAAAATTAGGCTGCTTGGATATTGACGGTAAACTTTTTTTTAAAACAGTTTTATTTATACTTAAAGGAGGAATCCAGCATTTTGAAGCTGCAAAAAGTAAAAGTAGACGTATTCAGATTTTTTGGGACGGACAGGATACTGAAACCCGAAACCCTGCAATCCTTATAGGATGCAATAAAACCATGAAAAACATGCAGCAATTACATTGACAAGTCTGCTTTTGAAAAGCTCCATGATATTGATAGCGGGCTGTTGGATGTCTGACAACAATAGAAGGTACTGGAGTCTACTACATCTGGTGTCTGTGAGCTGGAGCTGCTGCTCATCCAGTTGGCGGCTCAGCACACGGCCTGTTAGCTCGTAGGCTGACAGACACATATGACATGCTAAATCACTGACACTATTAGACATGCTTGCTGACCAGACGGTTGACATGCTAGGGTCCTAATCCTCGCTTTGAATTGCTGTGCGCGCCGTGACTAAATGCTTTTGGTCAAACACAAATCATCAGTGTGTAATCCACTTAGCTGTATGTGTGTGTGTGTCTGTGTGTGTGTGTGTGATACAATGATGGTGTATGTGTGTGGTCTGAAATAGCATAACAAACTGTAACATAGCAGCTTTTAAGCTCTCCGCGGCCTGCAGGTCGTGGGGAGCTGGGGGAGAGGGAGATCGCATATCTAATGCTAATTCTGTTTATGTAGAAGTCTGCCTCTCATTCCTCACCTGGGGCCTCATTTATAACGCCGTGTGTAGGATTCAAGTGGGAAGGTTGCTTACGTAGTAGGAATTAAAAAAATAGGTACAGAAATTTTCCGATTCACCAAACATTGCGCACCGGCGAGGAAAGTGCGTACAGCACTTCCTACGCCGGTTTCCCTTTATAAATCACAATCGACTCGAAATGCGGCTCAACTTTTGCGGGCTTCACGAAACGCCCATATTTGTCTATAAATACTCAAAGAAACGCCCATTCATTCATTCATTCTGACTGACTGACTGACTGCATGAAGAAGATCGCAGGAAATGACGACAGAACAGCTAAAAAAGACATCTCACACGTGTTAGATTTTGGTTATTTTGGGGAGGTCGAGATAAAACACGATTAAACGTGTTAGTATATAAAACCATGCTCGTATCTACAACCTATAGAAATGCAACACGGCGTCAGTTTAGACGTAATTCTGTCCTCCTGCTTACCGCATCATTTATGAGAAAACATTTCATAACATTAACACAACATATTCGAGGTGGTTTTCAATAACATCCGTATTTATTTACTTCTCCAAGTTGTGTTTTGTGTGCACTGAGGAGTCTCAAACAGGCGTTTGTTTAATCATTTTAAGATTGGCTTTAATCAATGTTTGAAAATGAATTCTTCATATATGATAAATGAGAGGTAACATTTTATTGATGGTATTATTTCCACATATTTCTCTCCATTCTTCCTTCTGCCAACGGTGTCGCAGTTTCTCGTCTCTCCCGTGTTTGTGCTTAGTGCGTACGCATGGGTCAGAGTTTGCGTGGACGACCGCACATTTTCCCGTCAAGTTAGTATTTTATAAATCGCAAACATTGCGTAGAAACTGGCGTACGCCATCTTTTGAGCGTATATCCCTTTATAAATGAGGCCCCAGTTCATTTAATGACCCTGAAGAAGAAACATTTGATGTAAAACTGTGGAAAAGCTTAATAAGAAATATTGTCCAATTCTTCTGCATTATTTCAACAGCTGGACAGCAACTCTGCTGCTCTGAGCCACATAGAATAAATCCTGATATCACACAGGGTAGGCCTACTGATGCTTTTTATCCATGATCTCTTAAAATATATAATATTTAAACGCCAAATAATCTGTCAGCATAACAACAACAATTCCTCGGAAGTTGTCCAGAAGTTGAAAACATACTGTTTCTGTGATTAGATATTCTAAACTGGAGGAGCAGTCAGATGCTGACATCCGGCAAAGGTCTTTGGCTAGTGGTCAATTACTTTTGCTAATCTCTGCTAAAATATTAATCAAACCAATGTTTACCAAGTTAGAAGACCAGTTCCTTCAGTAGTAGTAAAAAACAACAAATACAACAAATACAACACATCATTTATTTTTTCCTGATCTAATGTGTCATTTCTGAGATAAGGTAACCCTGAATATCCCTACGGGGATCAATGAAGATTGATCCCCGTAGGGATATTCAGGAGGCAGAGCAGCAACAGCACTACGAGACAAGGAAACACGGGAGAGGACAGCGAAGAGCACACTCAGCTGGAAGGCGCATGTTGAAGGTCTGTGCTCTAGACTTCAACAGCGATTGTACTTTCTGCGTCGACTCCGGGCTTTCGGAGTTGACCAGGAGTTCATGTTACTGTTCTATCATGCAGTGTTGGAGAGCATCATATGGTGTTACTGCCTGGTATGGTAACTTGACAGTGCAGTCAAAGTCACAGATCGCTCGCCTGGTACAGACTGCTATGAAAATTATGGGCGTTAAAAAACACCCATCTCTCCAAAACATATACGAGCAGTCCATTATCAGACAGGCAAACAAAATTGTGTCTGATCCCACCCACATACTCCACCCAGAATTCCAGCTCCTACCTTCTGGTAGAAGATTTAGGGTTCTCAAGAGCAGGCTGAACCGCTACAAGCACTCATTCCTACCTATGTCGATTAAGCTACTTAACATTCACATGAAATGAAATGTAGTCAAATGTAATGAAAGGTACTTTTTAAATGTTGGCCATGAGGGTAGTGCAATAGGTCGCCATTGTCAGTATGTGCGTCTGTGTATTGTGTTTGTTCAAACGGTGTATGACTGATGATATGTGTGTCTCTTAATGTTTACTATGTTATATGTAGTGGTGCACGATCATTATCGGCCCGATAATTATCGGTCCGATATTAGGAATTATGACGTCATCCCGATAAACCCGATACCAGTATTAATAGCCCCGATAATATACAATATATTTTTTGGGTAAAAAAAAAGAAAAAGATACTGCAGTGTGGGTGGATTGGGATGAGGGGAGCTTGTTTTTCACTCGGCTCCTCCCGTTTTGCCAGTACTGTGGTATTAGTGGTTTAGGAAGAGGGGAGTTCTTCACTAATCCAGCGCTCCCTAACTCATGCCTGGCTGTGACGTAAATGGTGTGCGGCCGTGAAGCCAGGACAGTAAACAAACATGTCGCCGGTAGTATGGGACTATTTCAAAGTTTCACAGTTAGATAGTTCGCTTGCTATTTGTATTAACAAATGCAGAAGTTCCACGAGGAGGGAAAAAGGCAACGAGCTATAATACTTCCAACCTGATTAGTCACCTGAAACATCGCCATCGCTACGATGGTGTGTTAAAAGCGTACGAAGACGCCTGCGCTGCTAAACTAGCGGCGAATTCAAAGCCAGCTGCAAAGGCACCGGGGCTTTTATCTATCGACGAGGCTTTTGAAAAAGGCAAGACGTTTGCCAGAGACAACCCCAGGGCTAAAACGATCTCTAACTTCATCATAGAAATGATGGCGCTTGACGAGAGTCAAAACTGTTCTTGGCTTTGTTTTGTTCATGGTAGTAATGCTCATGTCATTTGCTCACTACTAGTCTTTTTTTTTACCACCAGGTGTGCAAAAACTACAGGTACATTTAATATATATATATATTATATTATTATCGGTATCGGTATCGGTCTTGAGAAGCAGGAAGTTATCGGTATCGGTATCGGTTTCAAAAAACCAATATCGTGCATCCCTAGTTATATGTACATGTGTCCAGAACAGCTTTCCTTACGGGGACAATAAAGTATATCGTATCGTATACAGAGAGAAAAACCATGAGAAATAAAACAAAGGTTAGTAACAGTAAATATACAGATGTGATAATTATCTATATGATAAATATATATAATGTACGCAAGTTAGCAAGTGTTAGTCCAAGGTATGTACATGGTTGAAGAGCGGAACACAACTGGAAAGATCCAGTTTTACTTCTACTCTCCAAACACAATCATAAAATAATAGTTTTAATTAATTTCATAGTAATTGAACAGTTACAAAATGAAAGATGTTAACACTGAACACACAATCAAAGCAATAACCCTTCACATGAAAATATGAGCAAAAACCAAATCAGGTTATTTGTGGAAATGAGCAGAGAGCAGAACAGTGTGAGCATGTTCCCGTCCCCCGAGCTGCGTGAGCAGCGTTCATGAATATCAAGGTATTCAGCAGCACTTAAAGGCTTTAACACTGCGCTTAATCCCCTCCACAGAAAAACCAATTTAGCAGTCATAAAGGAGCGCCTGTCCCTCTCCCTCGCCTTCTCGCTTCTCTTGCCTCTTCCTCTATCCCAACGATGAGATTAGGCTTATTAAGAGGGCTTATTGTCTGTGGTGTCATGGATACCCAGTGATTACACACTCCGTGGCTGCTCCTCCTCCGTTCACCCTCAAACCTCGCAGGGATTCGTTGCCTCCAAAGTCAAATCAATTATCCCCCCTCCTCCACATTCACCTCTGATATCATGCCAGACAGGCCGCACACTTCATTCTCAGCAAGCAGAGATGGCAAAAGCAGGGGGATGTCTGAACAGGGGCTGTGGGGGGGGGGGGGGGGGGGGGGGGGGGGGGGGGGGGGGATGTATTGCTGCTGTCCATTCATTCACAGAAATATGGATTCACACTTGAAATATGATGTTGTTTAATAACAATACATATAATGAACAATTATGTAACTGAATATGAGAACTACAAGTGTTGTTGTTCCTATTGTTTCTGTTCATTCCCCTCTTTGATCAACTGCATATGAGGGAAAAGGACTTCCTGAATGGGAAGTGATCTCACCTCTGACCTGTTAGCTACCACCAGTTATGAGACAATGATTTGTGTTATTCAGGAACCCCCTGCTGTGTGTGTGCTCACAGCCTGGATGTAAACCCTGGGGGAGCCTGAGGGCCTACATGGAGCCCCTGCAGACCTGGTCTAAAGAGGGGTGAGAGGGCCAAGAGGGGTGACAGCTTTAAATGTTCCCCTGCGGCCGTGGCACTTGACCCCAGCTGCCCCTTTGAAACCCTTGTTCACGGCTGATCTCATCCACTTTTTCACTAGCGCAAGTATTTCAAGCAGGCTTTATAGACTGCAGCAGTGTGCTGAGCCTGGATACACCTTCAGAGCTCACAAATAATAAGAAAAATACAACATTGGGCTAAAATAGCCACTGGCTTACTGTTTCCAGGAATGTCTTTATACCTCTTTGTTGGGTCACATCAGTTGTGGCAGTGGAGTTAAGGAGTCAGAGCTCTAATCCTGCCCAGAGCCCAGACCTGATCCCCAGAAGCATCGTACCGGCAGCAAAAGTGTTGAGAGTCCCATGAGAGCTGGCTGACCTTGAGCTGAGACCAGGGCCACCCCCTAGATTAGAAAAAGCCTCTTGGAAAGAAATGACACAGAGAGAATGAACAGAGGTGAGGAGGACAGAGACACAGGAAGAGAAACAGAATGTATAATTGAGCTTGTGCATGAACGGGTTATCTCTTGTCAATAAACCCTGAACACAAAGGTTTGTATGTGAGGAAAAAGAGGGGGGCTTGGCCTGAGTGGGACTGTGAGGAGTGTGTATGTGCTTGGACTGTGAGGAGTGTGTATGTGCTTGTGTGTATGTGTACGCAGACAGCAGAAAGGTCTGGAACACAGGAGACCCTGGCCCCTGATAGGCACTCATGAAGCCTGTCCAGCAGGTTAGCGGCGACATAATTAAAAAGATAAACCTTATGAGCAGGGCACAGAGATAAGGGCCGTAATGAGAGCGAGGAGGGAGATCACCCAATGAGAGGAGAACAGGGGGGTTGGAAGGCGGTCTCAGGGGAAATAAACCCCGACCTGTCAATCATCTGCCAGAGATAAGTGCAGATATGGAGCCCCGGAGCAGATGTAGGGGAGCATGATCTGAGCGTAATGTAGTCAGGGGTCTCCTTAAAGCAGGGTCTTTAGTGAGGTGGATCCAACTACAAGTAGCCTGGCATGGAGAAGCAAACCTGAGGACAGCATGCAGACGTCTCATCGGTTACAAGGGTTGTGTCTCCGGACATGGTACAACTGTTTGTGATTAGGGTGCATCATTAGCGCAAACCACGGTCATCTGGACCATCTGAAGTCATCAATGCTGATATTTAGTTAAGTGCTTAAATAATAATAATGATACACTTTATTGACATAGCACCTTTCATGCAAGATGCAGCACAAAGGGCTTTTCCCAACAAGACAAGATACATACAAATAACAATGAGTAAAAAATAAAGAGGGAGGAACATCATTAAAATCAAGTTATTAAAAACAACAGAAAGAGTTAGTTCACAGACCCATTAAACAATGCAACATGCACAGTGATACCACTAACAGTACTCCAAATTAAAAGCCAAATTAAAAAGATGGGTCTTTAACTTGTAAGAATTCCAAAGGAGTTTGCTGTTCTAAGATCGAATGGGAGGCTGTTCCACGGTTTGGGGCCAACAAACGTGATTTCAATATAAACACATGAAAACTAATGCTAAACCAATTCCATGTTTTCAATCTCCAGTGACTGAATACCTCACTCCTCTCCACCAGCCAGGGAGCATACCATGATTTCTGTTGTTGCTGAAAACCAGTGCCTAAGTGGCGAGAATGACCTTAAAACAGTAAAGTTGCATGACAAAAGAAAGTAATATGTCTGTGTGTGGCTTACAGTAAGATAAAGCTCCATCAAGCTGAGAGCAATGTGCAGAGTGCATGTGGGTTGCTATGAGCTACACTACACTGGCAGCCGGGCACATTGTGTGGTGTGGAAACACCGACAGATCTGTGTTGCTCAGGTTTTGCACATTCAGCATAGAAGCAAATGAGATGTGAATTTTACACCAGCTTCCTCTTCCCTCACTTCTCTATTTCCCTGCAATACCTGGATTATTATGACTAAAATGAACTCCAGTCAGTGCTCTGCTGTAAAGGGTCACTATACCGTCTGAGCACACCTGCAGTGATCCGGCCCAGCAGCAGCGGGGGGTGGGGTGTTATGGCCCAGAAAGACTCAGCTCCTTCATGGCCTGCAGCTCAGCCTCACAGCTGCGTGAATAACAGACATGTATTCATATAGCGAGTAATTCCCACCCTTCAAAACACACATATAACAATGTGTTCCAGCTGCAGATGTACGACTCTCTCCCACTCGGGGGTGTAAATGATCTGGAGCACTCTCTCTCTCTCCCTGCCAGCGTACAGGAGGGAGGGAGGGGGCAGACTGACAGTTGGCTTGTCGCTGCGACACTCCGCTGCTCCTGCAGAGCAGTGAATGCAGGCGTCTCCTGTGAGCCCCCCCTCCCCCCCTGTTCCTCTCCTCTTCTGTCTTTGACACCCCCGATTAGAAGGGAAACCTGCGTGGAGAGAATGCATCTCTAACATAAGCAACATGAGGAGGAGCACCTGAGGGGGGGAACCTGAGGGAGGGGCACCTGAGGAGGAGCACCTGAGGAGGAGAACCTGAGGAGGAGGACCTGAGGAGGAGCACCTGAGGAGGAGCACCTGGGGAGGAGCACCTGAGGAGGAGCACCTGAGGAGGAGGACCTGAGGAGGAGCACCTGAGGAGGAGCACCTGAGGAGGAGCACCTGAGGAGGAGCACCTGAGGAGGAGCACCTGAGGAGGACCTGAGGAGAAGGACCTGAGGAGGAGGACCTGAGGAGGAGCACCTGAGGGGGAGGACCTGAGGAGGAGCACCTGAGGAGCACCCGAGGGGGGGGAACCTGAGGAGGAGCACCTGAGGAGCACCTGAGGGGGGGGGGGAACCTGAGGAGGAGCACCTGAGGGGGAGGACCTGAGGAGGACCTGAGGAGGAGCACCTGAGGAGGAGCACCTGAGGAGGACCTGAGGAGGAGCACCTGAGGAGGAGCACCTGAGGAGGACCTGAGGAGGAGGACCTGAGGAGGAGGACCTGAGGAGGAGCACCTGAGGGGGAGGACCTGAGGAGGAGCACCTGAGGAGCACCCGAGGGGGGGAACCTGAGGAGGAGCACCTGAGGAGCACCTGAGGGGGGGGGGGGGGGAACCTGAGGAGGAGCACCTGAGGGGGAGGACCTGAGGAGGAGCACCTGAGGAGGAGCACCTGAGGAGGAGCACCTAGTTAGTTAATTAGTTAGTTTAGTTAATTAGTTAGTTAGTTTAGTTAATTCGTTAGTTAGTTTAGTTCATTAGTTATTTAGTTAATTAGTTAGTTAATTTAGTTAATTAGTTAGTTAGTTTAGTTCATTAGTTAGTTAGTTTAGTTAATTAGTTAGTTAGTTTAGTTAATTCGTTAGTTAGTTTAGTTCATTAGTTAGTTAGTTAATTTAGTTAATTAGTTAGTTAGTTTAGTTAATTAGTTAGTTAATTTAGTTAATTAGTTAGTTAGTTTAGTTCATTAGTTAGTTAGTTTAGTTAATTAGTTAGTTAGTTTAGTTAATTCGTTAGTTAGTTTAGTTAATTAGTTAATTAGTTAGTTTAGTTAATTAGTTAGTTAATTTAGTTAATTAGTTAGTTAGTTTAGTTCATTAGTTAGTTAGTTTAGTTAATTAGTTAGTTAGTTTAGTTCATTAGTTAGTCTAGTTCATTAGTTAGTTTAATTCATTAGTTAGTTAGTTTAGTTAATTAGTTAGTTAGTTTAGTTCATTAGTTAGTCTAGTTCATTAGTTAGTTTAATTCATTAGTTAGTTAGTTTAGTTAATTAGTTAGTTAGTTTAGTTAATTAGTTAGTTAATTTAGTTAATTAGTTAGTTAGTTTAGTTCATTAGTTAGTTTAGTTTAGTTCATTAGTTAGTTTAGTTCATTAATTAGTTTAGTTCATTAGTTAGTTTAGTTCATTAGTTAGTTTAGTTCATTAGTTAGTTTAGTTCATTGGTTAGTTTAGTTCATTAGTTAGTTAGTTTAGTTCATTAGTTAGTTTAGTTCATTAGTTAGTTAGTTGAGTTCATTAGTTAGTTAGTTAGTTTAGTTCATTAGTTAGTTAGTTGAGTTCATTAGTTAGTTTAGTTCATTAGTTAGTTTAGTTCATTAGTTAGTTAGTTAGTTCATTAGTTAGTTTAGTTCATTAGTTAGTTAGTTTAGTTCATTAGTTAGTTTAGTTCATTAGTTAGTTAGTTTAGTTAGTTCATTAGTTAGTTAGTTTCCACCACTGGAAATGTTGATAATTCAAAATTAGTTAGTTAGTTTAGTTCATTAGTTAGTTATTAATATATATGAAAGAGCATCATGTTTTATAAGATCTTTTATGTTTTGTATGTAGAAATCTTAATTTATAGAGCAACCCTTTTTCTTCAGTCCTGCGGTATGGGTTTGAATCCTAGATGTGGAGCTTTGACTCACTCCGTTAAACTCTCGGTCCCCTGGGAACAAAGTTCTTCCGCACTGTCTGCTAAGAGTTATTTACATCGCGCTCTCTTACAAGCTGTTTTATTCCAAATGCTACATTTACAGCAGAGAGCCTTGTTGAATGAGACCTTTCTGGGAACTTTATTGTCCTGTTTATTGTGGTCTGGCATGCGTTCTGTTCAGGGTTCACATGGGTCACCGTTCAGCCTGGCTTCCACTGAATTCATGAGTAATGAAATGGTGGGGTAAAAAATGATTCACAACCAAGATTTAGTGTACCATCTTCAGTGCTGAGAGTGAAACAGGGAGAAATAAAAAAACCTTAACCGACTGAACTGATTTATCACAGCATGTACCAATCATACCATAGGACACATTCACCACTCCGGACACTAACAGAAATAAACGTTTACAAATGACTTTATTTAATTATTGAACAACATATTGATAGTCACTGTATTGGCACTAAGTGTGGCCCTTTGACGTAGCTCTATTATTGGAGCAGGAGCCTGAGTCCCTCAGCACCAGGACATTGGTTACATTCATGTTATCTGTACACTGGCGCCGCAAATAGAGGATTTCACAGGAGAGCCGGGGGGGATGACAGAGCCAGAGCGCTATGTGGCCTCTCGCCTATAGCTCAAAGCACAATAGCAACTGTGGGATTGATAATTTATCTTCTCTCTCCACCTCCTGGCTCCTCAGAGGCGCTCAGTTGTTCCCAGTGATACCAGAAACTGATGCATTATGGGTCAGGATTGATGCTGCCCCCTCTTCTCTCAGTAAGGAAGACGAGCCAGCCTCCAAGTGTTTGATGTACAGACAGAACTGTTGTAATCATACAGTCAAATGTAATAGTAAACAATGAAACAATGAATGGTGGATGAAAGGAAGCTGCTCCACACAGACACTGAGTTAAACAACAACACGTTGATGTAATCCTCCTACATGCTCAACCATTTTACACCTACAGTAACTGTTGGCGCCCCACACATGGGAACAGGATGTAACTGCAGACCTGTACTTGAACTGGCTCTTTGTTCATACCTTCTGCAAGATTTATGGTCTGGAAATGGTTGATTAAAGACTTAAATATTTGAAGATGAGTTCAAGATGACTGAACTTGTTAATGCTCCTTTCTCAGGCAAAATCTCTATCTAGTGATTCATAATCAAAATTGTTGTATTTCCTGTTCCTATGACCTGTTTGCATTGAGATCCAGCAGGGGCGTGATCAGCCCGATCCAACGTGCTAGTCCACACTGTGCCACTAGAAAGTGCTCTACAGCAGCTTATCATTCATCTTACACCCCTCTTTGTGCGCTCCATTCCTCCATCTGTCTCTCTTTCCACCATCACATCAGACTCCTTGGACAAACTTCTGCTTTTAATTTTGAATAGGAGCCAGAGAGAATGTGATTCAAAAGTGTGAAGAAGAAGAAGAAGAAGAAGAAGAAGAAGAAGAAGAAGAAGAAGAAGAAGAAGAAGAAGAAGAAGAAGAAGAAGAAGAAGAAGAAGAAGAAGAAGAAGAAGAAGAAGAAGAAGAAGAAGAAGAAGAAGAAGAAGAAGAAGAAGAAGAAGAAGAAGAGTGCAGTCTACCTCCAGCACGCCGTCCCCAGAGTCTCTTTCTCCGTGTGGTTGACGAACACACAGGAAGAGAGGTAATGTGTCCGCTGGGAGCCTCTACTCTCAGAACAAGCTTCTTCTTCCCCTTGTATTCACATGATCTGTGTTCAACAGAAGGTTTCTGTCTGTATTCTGAGTTATATTTTAAGCAGGTACAAGTCAGCAGAATAGGGATATTTCACTGAGAGCTATATCTCTATATAGCAAAAGAGCACTGCACCTTGAATAGCAGTACAAAGCATGGCAAGCATAGTGAAGCATGTATAAGAAGCCATTCTATTATGGATCAGAGATCATTTTGGTTGTCAATAAACAAGTAAATACACAA